>NC_133326.1:735481464-735741464 GCF_042186555.1 Aquarana catesbeiana | reverse complement strand
TTTTTGGCTCTGACAACCTAATCCCTATGTTATCTGGTGCAGACATCCTTGACATTGTGATATCCAACCACGATCCAATTTCAGTGCAACTTGACAATCTCGATCTACCATCCCATCCCAAGATATGGCGCTTCCCTTCATACCTCCACAACAACACTGACTTCCAACAATTCATGGAAAAATCGTGGACGGAATACTCCACGGCCAATGCCCCCCACTTTGACGATCCAAACCTCTTATGGGATCTAGGCAAAGCATTCCTCAGGGGTCGGATCATCTCATATGCTACCTCCTTCAAAAGAAATACCTTATCACAATACAAATTAGCCAGTGCACGACTACATCAAGCGCAAAAATCCCTATATACCATGGACTCCCCTGACACTAGAACCGAATGGCAGGTAGCCAAGAAGGTGTTCGACACCTGGGCAGACACACTTGAGTTAACAAAAAGAGCACACTTTGACACCACCCTCCACAAATTCGGCAATAAAGCAGGCAAACTATTAGCCAGGCTTTGCAAGAGACCCTTCTGCCCTACCCACATTACCTCCCTTCGAGATACTAACGGCGACGTAAACACCACTCCGCAATCAATACATCGAAAAATGCCTAAATACTATCAAGCACTATATGTTCCAGATCCCATAGACAAAAAAAACAGCACGCTCCTTCCTAGAAAATGTAGATATTCCAAAAGTCTCCCCCTCCCAACTAGAAGCCCTAAATGCTCCTATCTCACTATCCGAAATCTCTAGCACCATACGCAACTTAACTCTCTCCAAAGCCCCGGGTCCAGACGGATTCACTAGTGAATTTTACAAAACCTTACAAACTATCACAGAACCCGCTCTACACAAGGTCTACAATGGCATATGGTCCGGCGGACCATATTTACCAACAGGCAACCAGGCCATTATCAAACTACTTTCAAAAAAAGGCAAAGACCTCCAAGACCCAGGCTCCTATAGACCCATCTCCCTGTTAAACCTAGACGTCAAAATCTTATCCAAAATCATCGCTACTAGGCTTGCTGCCATCATCCCCTCCCTGATACACCCAGCCCAATCTGGCTCTCCATGGCTATGACAAAAATGGGCTTCACAGGCCCCTTCTGCCACCTCATTAACACCATGTATGCTGCCCCTGCAGCTAAACTGGTGGCAGGAGGCCTACTCTCAGACGAATTCTGCCAACACAAGGGTACACATCAAGGCTGCCCCCTATCCCCGCTCCTATTCAATATTGCGCTAGAACCCCTATCCAGACATCTAGCTCAAAGAGCCCCCCTTCATGGCATTACAATTGGCAAACACAACCTGTGCACCTCCCTCTTTGCGGACGATGTCCTTATATTTTTGGTGAACCCCTCCTCTGACATGTCCACCATCAAAAAAGTATTTGACGAGTTTAGGACCTGCTCAGGTCCCCACATAAATTACAGCAAAAGTGAAATTCTCCCCATAGGAACTCTTTCTAACCCCACCTGGACCCAACACTCCATTTTCTCAGTCGCTAGCTCTCACATCACCTATCTCGGAATCAAAATAGGAAAACTACCCTCTTCTCTATACCACCTTAACTACCCTCCTCTGATTGCAAAAATTTCTCAGGAATTAGTTAACTGGATAGATCTGCCCCTCCCGCTCCTGGGAAGGTGCCACTTGGTGAAAATGGTTAGTTTTGCTAGATTGTTATATCCTCTGCAAACTATTCCCTTACTCCTTCACCATAAAGATGTTAAACTCCTCAATTCAGCCATTTCAAAATTTCTATGGCAAAACAAATGACCACACATAGCCTTAAAGGAATTATATCTTCCCAGACGCAAAGGGGGTACCAGTCTCCCAAATGTTAGAACTTATGACCTTTCATGCTTATTAAGGACCAGCCTGGACTGGATATCGCAATCCTCGAGGTACTCCAACTACTCCATGGAATCTGCAATGGCCCACCCGTTCTCCCTAGTGGCCCTCCTCCACTGCAAATGGAAATCAATCCTACCTTTATACCAACACAATCTCCTGCTGAGAGCCATTGCCTGGAGGGAATCCAGGAAAAGACTCAAGTTTTCCCCATTCATATCAAGTCACCCGCCAATACAAGGGAACCCTAGTTTCCCCCCCGGACTGTTACATAAACCATTCACTATCTGGCAAGAAAAAGGCCTTACAAAATTCTCCTCTCTATGCGACATGGAAACGGGATGACCTTTGACCTTTTCGTCCATAACCAAAACTTTCTCACTCCCTCAATCCCATGCTTTCCATGTTCGGCAATGCATCAGCTTCTTAAAGGACGCATGCAAAGAAGACCGTAAACGCTTCACACCAAACTTCACAGACCAACTACTCCTAGAAGGATCCTATAAAATCTCGGACATTTATAAGCCTCTTCTTCGGAAGACCACCCCCCCTCTGGCATCCTCATCTGTAACCAACTGGGGAAAAGACTTCCCAGAAGTGGACCTGATAGACAAAGTACTACAAGGACTCAACAAAGTACAACGCTTAACCCCCAATGAAATATGGAGAGAAACTCAACTAAAAATTGTCCACCAAGCTCATATACCCTTCCTCTCCTCTAAAACAGATCAACACAGTGCCAAATGCCCCCTCTGCCAACAACCGAGACCTTCCCTGACTCACCATTTTTGGGCATGCTCCTATATATCCACCTTCTGGGAACAGGTCCTATCCTACATCTTTGAAAAAACCCTACTAAAGTTACCAAAGGACCCCCTACTTCTTATCTTTGGTCACTGGGACCGCCAACTGTTGCCATGGTCCCAAAACTCAAGCTCTATCACCACGGGAAGGTTACAGAATCACCCTTCCCACAAAGACTGGTCTTTGATATGTCTACTCATCGCTCAGAGAACCATTTTGAAGAACTGGACTTCATCTCTCTGCCCCAATATCACTCAAATTAAAAGAGAGCTCCTACTCCTCCTATTTCAGGACCGATTCAACACAGACTTCAAAACGGAAAGATCTAGAGCCCACTTTTACTCAGAGTGGCAACCCTTCATGCTCTCAGCTCTTTCTCCAGAAGATTTAGCCAACATTGGCCAGTACTCTTTCTCATACTATGGATCCCCCCGCAAGCCCAGGGGAGTCAATCTCCACTGACGGACAACCCACCATCAACGATTCCATGGCTAATCCCCTAAGATCACTCAAGGCCTCCTCCTATCGTGTTCTTCCACTGCTAAATTTCTCTTCTCCACAATCAGAGTAAAGAAAACTACCGCTCACAACTACGCTTAGACAACTTTGGCGTCCCCCTTTACCTATGCAACAAAGACTTGCTTCTCTCACTTATCCCCCCTAAACCCTCAATCTTGCCACCCCTCCCTCTCCTATTATTTTCTGTTACTTCATCTTGTAATCCTAGGAAAATTGTTATTACAATACAAGATCCATCCAGTTACTCTCTTACGGTCATTAGACATTGCCTCGCTGTTAAATGATATATCTTGATAGCTAGTCTGCCCGGACCTGTTTGTTCAAGTTACATGATTTCATTTATCAATAATTTCATTTATCAAAAATCTCTCTGTTTTAATGTTCATACAAATGTTGTTACTGCTATTATCATCGGCTTTGCAAATCTCAATAAAAACTTCAAAAAAAAAAAAAAAATGGTGGGTGTTGAATTTTTTTTTTCACAAAGTAATTGCGCAGTGATTTTTTTAAACGCAATTTTTTAGGAAAAAAAAACACTTTTTTTGAATTTTAATACACAAAAATACACTATATTGCCCAAATGTGCCCAGTGACATAAAAGACAATCTTATGCCGAGTACATAGATACCAAACACAACATGCTTTAAAATTACGCACACCCACGCAGTGGCGACAAACTATATGCATTTTTAAAAGGCTTTAAAAGCCTTTACAGGTTACCACTTTAGATTTACAGAGGAGGTCTACTGCTAGAATTACCGCCCTCGATCTCACGTTCGCGCTGACACCTCACATGCATGGTGCAATTGCTGTTTACATATGACACGAGACCGGCGCTTGCGTTAAACTTTGGGCACGTGCACGGGGGGACAGGGGTGCATTCATTTATTTATTTTTTTACACTGTCCCTTTAATTTTTATTTTTAGTTTTTATCATTTTTAATGTTATCACAGAGATTGTAAATATCCCCTATAATAGCAATATGTAGTGGCAGGTATTCTTTTTTTTTTTAAATGGGCTCTATTAGACTCCGGTTTCTTAGGCCATAGAGATGATTGGAGCCATTCTGGTCTCTGATCAGCTCTATGGTCAGCTGGCGGAACCACAGACTGCATTCTCGAGTTTCCCAAGTGGGACAGGAGAGCCTGAGAAAAACATGGAAGACAGCGGGAGGGGGGGACGTACCCTCCCACTGCTTGTAAAAGCAGTCTGGTTGCTAAATAGCCACTAGGATTGCTTTTACATGAAAGTTGACCGCTGGCAGAAAAGAACGATACCAAGATGATGCCTAAACCTGCAGGCATCATTTCGGTACAACCACTCAAAGTCCAGCAACATACAGTACCTGACCGCGAGATTGTGTTTCTCGGCGACAGGGTACTGTGCATGTCGCGCTGGCTCACTCATTGGGAACGGAATTTTTTTTTTCTTTCGCGATGAGCAACAGGCAGTGCTGACAGCTGTCTGGTATGACTCATGAAGGGGAACGCCGCGCCAAATTTTAAATGAAAAAAACGGTGTGGGTTCTTCCCAGGGGCATACCAGGCCCTTAGGTCTGGTATGGATTGTAAGGGGAACCCCCTATGCCGAAAAATCGGCGTGGGGATTCCCCCAAATTCCATACCAGACCTTTATCTGAGCACGCAGCCTGGCCGGCCAGGAAAGGGGGTGGGGACGAGCGAGCGCTCCCCCTCCTGAGCCGCACCAGGCCGCATGCCCTCAACATGGGGGGTGGGTGCCTTGGGGGAGGGGGGCGCCCTGCGGCCCCCCCACCCCAAAGCACCTTGTCCCCATGTTGATGAGGACAAGGGCCTCTTCCCAACAACCCTGGACGTTGGTTGTCGGGGTGTGCGGGTGGAGGGCTTATCGGAATCCGGGAGCCCCTTTAATAAGGGGGCCCTCAGATCCTGGCCCCCCAGCCTATGTTTAATGAGTATGGGGTAATAAGAGTAAGAGTATGTAAGAGTAATAAGAGTATGGGGTTTAAGAGTAATTTATTGGGCAGCTCCGGGGGGGTCTTCTTCCGACTTCGGGGGGGTCTTCTTCCGACTTCTCCCGGTGTTCCACCTCTTCTCCTGGGCCCCTCCGCTATCTTCTTCCAGCTCTTTTGCCAGCGGGGGCCCGGTCTGCTGCCGCTGTCTTGTCACCGCTGTCTTGTCGCCGCTGTCTCGCTGCTGTCTCACCGCTTTTTCTTTTCTTCTCTTCTTCCGATGTTGACACAACGCTCTCTCCGGCTGGAATGCTGTGTGCGAGCTGCGGAGCCATTTATATAGGTGGTGACCCCGCCCCCTTGTGACGTCATGTCCCAGCATGCGCAGGGACTCTGGGGTCACACACCCTTATGACGCCAGAGTCCCTGCGCATGCTGGGACTGTAATTTCACAAGGGGGCGGGGTCACTGCCTATATAAATGGCTCCGCAGCTCACACACAGCATTCTAGCCAGGGAGAGCGTCGTGTCAACATCGGAAGAAGAGAAAAAGCATTGAGACAGCAGCGACAAGACAGCAGTGACAAGACAGCAGCAGCAGACCGGCCCCCGCTGGCAAAAGAGCTGGAAGAAGATAGCGGAGGGGCCTGGGAGAAGAGGCGGAACACCGGGAGAAGTCGGAAGAAGACCCCCCCGAAGTCAGAAGAAGACCCCACCAGAGCTGCCTAATAAATTACTCTTAAAACCTGTGTACTGTGTTTTTTTTTTATTGACACTTTTTTCCCTGGGTGAATGGGTAGGGGTACGATGTACCCCATACTCATTCACATAGGGTGGGGGGCCGGGATCTGGGGGTCCCCTTATTAAAGGGTTGTCGAGAAGAGGCCCTTGTCCTCATCAACATGGGGACAAGATGCTTTGGGGTGGGGGTCCCGCAGGGCGCCCCCCTCCCCCAAGGCACCCACCCCCCATGTTGAGGGCATGCGACCTGGTATGGCTCAGGAGGGGGGGCGCTCGCTCATCCCCACCCCCTTTCCTGGCCGGCCTGGCTGCATGCTCAGATAAGGGTCTGGTATGGATTTTGGGGGGACCCCCACGCTGATTTTTTGGCGTAGGGGGTTCCCTTTACAATCCATACCAGACCTAAGGGCCTGGTATGCCCCTGGGGGGAACCCACGCCGTTTTTTTCATTTAAAATTTGGTGCAGCGTTCCCCCTCATGAGTCATACCAGACAGCTGTCAGCACTGCCTGTCGCTTATCGCGAAAGGAAAAAAAAGTTTTCCTTTC
Source organism: Aquarana catesbeiana (assembly GCF_042186555.1). NCBI lineage: Eukaryota > Metazoa > Chordata > Amphibia > Anura > Ranidae > Aquarana > Aquarana catesbeiana. Next base: position 735,735,058 of record NC_133326.1, on the reverse strand, counting down.
CCGATGAGTGAGCCATCTCGGCGCTGTCTCCCGCGACGGGGCTCGCAGGTGTCAAATCTCACCGAGAAATGCGCCGAAATTGAAACAATATCGCGGTCACCTACTGTACCAGTGCGTCGCTGGTCCTTGTTGGGCATATATTGTAATGTTCTTTTTTTCATGCAGCCTATGGGTTAAATGAAAAAAGAGAACCTAACAGATTCCTCCATTCACATCAATCGTGTTATGCCCACCATTAGAATACCGCCTTTCATCCACCAACTTCTAATGATGGGCATACATGCACCATTCTTTTTTTTCGTTCAGCCCATGAAGAAATCTCTGCCAAGAAAAGTAAATAAAAATATATGCCGAAGCATAGGGGCAATCTGCCTCTAATGTCCACACCTGCCCCCATGCTTCGGCATATATGCTCTTTTTTTAACTGTGGTTAACCTCCTACAGCACTGGAGTCACAGATTTACATATCATGAGAGCAAACCCTGTTGCTGTCAGAGTAAACAAACCCGTGCTGCAGCTGAACGGCGTACCTGCAAAGCAAATAATGGTTAACAATAAAACACAGTAACAGTAAAGTATAACAGTAGAATGACATACCTGCAAAGCAAACACGATAAAACACAGTAACAATAAAACATTACAGTTAAGCATAAAATACAGTAACACAGAGCAGAACAATATAGAGAGAACAATCAAGAGAGAAGAACAATAAAACATCAACTATTTTTGGCTTTTTTATTTATTTATTTATTTATTTTATTTTATTGTATTTATTTTTTACATTTTTACACTTTTATTGTAACTATAAACGTTCCAGATTAGGGTCTCTTAAAATGCGATGACCATCTCTTCTTCTTCTTCTATGTGACAGTGTGCCCTAGGACTGTGCCGTGCTGTACATACATAGTTACATAGTTATATAGTTGGTGAGGTTGAAAAAAGACACAAGTCCATCAAGTCCAAACTATGTGTGTGCTTTTATGTCAGAATTACATTGTATAGTTTTTTTAAATTATCAATGCCCCCACTGAAACCACTGCCTGTGGAAGAGAATTCCACATCCTCCCCGCTCTTACAGTAAATAATCCTCTATGTAGTTTGAGGATAAACCGCTTCTCTTCTAATGTTAGTGAATGGCCGCATGTCTTTTTAAATTCCCTTTCGCAGAAAAGTTTGATCCCTATTGTAGGGTCACCAGTAGGGATGAGCCGAACACCCCCCCGGTTCAGTTTGCACCAGAACCTGCGAACGGACCGAAAATTTGCACGAACGTTAGAACCCCATTGAAGTCTATAGGACTTGAACGTTCAAAATCAAAAGTGCTAATTTTAAAGGGTAATTTTCATGGTATTGTCCTAAAAAGGGTTTGGGGACCCGGGTCCTGTCCCAGGGGACATGTATCAATGCAAAAAAAGTTTTAAAAACGGCCGTTTTTTCGGGAGCAGTGATTTTAATGATGTTTAAAATGAAAAAAAAAGTGAAATATTCCTTTAAATATTGTACCTGGGGGGTGTCTATAGTATGCCTGTAAAGTGGCACGTGTTTCCCGTGCTTAGAACAGTCCCTGCACAAAATGTCATTTTTAAAGGAATAAAAGTCATTTAAAACTGCTTGCGGCTTTAATGTAATGTCTGGTCCCGACAATATGGATGAAAATCAGTGAGACAAACGGCATGGGTACCCCCCGTCCAGTCCATTACCAGGTCCTTTGGGTCTTGTACGGATATTAAGGGGAACCCCGCACCCAAATTAAAAAAAGGAAAGGCTTGGGGCCCCCAGGCCCTGTATACTCTGAACAGAAGTATACAGGCGGTGAAAACAAGACAGGGACTGTAGGTTTGTTGTTAAGTAGAATCTGTTTGTAATTATGAACTGGTACATTTTTAAAGTGTAGCTCCAGTCAAAAAATCTATTTTTAAGCTTTTTGGAAAACATAGGGAAGGGTTATCACCCCTGTGACATTTGTTTTGCTATCTGTGCTCCTCTTCAGAAGATTTCACCTCACTTTCTGTCACAATGACAAATGTTTTTAGAAAATTTGGGGTTTTTAGTGAAACAAGGATTGGTGATAAAGCATCAGTGGAAATGAGAAACGTTTTTCCCATATTAACTCTTACAGGAGAGAATTTCCCTTCCTAGGGGTAGATTTCATCTCACTTCCTTGTCTCCTTCCGTTTGCAAGTAGGAGTTGTTTGTAAGTTGGATGTTTGAAAGTAGGGGCCTGCCCTATATACTCAGCAGAAATTTGGGCCTTAGGTGTTGGTGTTGCCACAACACTGTAAGCCCTCACAGGGCCCTGCTGTGAAATATTAGATCAAGAATTGTAATTGGGCCTTTGGTGATGGTGGTGGTGCCACAACACTGTAAGTCCTCACAGTTATTCTTGGTGGGCGCTGGAACGGACCCTGCTGTGAAATATTAGATCAAGAATTGTAATTACATGTCCCTGTTGAACAGTGGCAGATAAATTGGGCCTTAGGCACTGGTGCTGGTGCCACAAAACTGCAACCCCTCACAGATACTCTAGTTGGAGCGCAGGAATGAGCCCCGCTGCAAAGAATTGCATCAAAAATTTGTAATTACACGCCCCTGTTAAACAGGGGCTTAAAAATTGGGCCTTAGGCACTGGTGCTGGTGCCACCACACTGCAACCCCTCACAGATACTCTAGTGGAAGCGCAGGAATGAGCCCTGCTGCAAAGAATTGCATCAAAAACTGTAATTACACGCCCCTGTTAAACAGGGGCTGAAAAATTGGGCCTTAGACACTGGTGCTCATGCCACAACACTGCAACCCCTCACAGATACTCTAGTTGGAGCGCAGGAACGAGCCCTGCTGCAAAGAATTACATCAAAAATTGTAATTACATGCAATTGGGCCTTAGCCACTGGTGGCGGAGCCCAGAAACAAAAATATTCTTACAAGCTATCAGTATGATCATTGAGGAGGAAGAGGATAGTCACTTAGCATAACAGGATAGTCACTCAGCATCAGCATAGGCAGTCTTGAAGGGATCTGACATTTAAAAAAAAAAATATTCGGTTACATCAGCATCAGGTGCTTGGTATCTGGTGGTGATCCAAGACTGATTCATTTTTATGAAGATCAGTCGATCGACCGAGTCGGTGGACAGGCGCACCTTGTGATCAGTTAAAAAGCCTCCAGCAGCACTAAATGTGCGTCCCGAAAGAACACTGGATGCAGGACAGGCCAGTATCTCAATTGCATACTGTGCAAGCTCTGGCCAGTGATCCATCCTCAAAACCCAGTAACCCAGAGGATTTTCGGTGGGAAAGGTGTCCAAGTCAGATCTTGCTCCTAGGTATTGACGCTGGTGATGGTTGCTGGAACCGATCATACCTTGAGGCTGTGGACTAAAAAATTGTCTGAACGCATCGGTCAGATGGCCACCTTCTCCACCGCTCCTTCTTTGACCGAAGCCTCGGCAACACATTGTCCAGGAACAGGAGTTTGTAACCTCCCAGTCTCTGGGAACGCGTTGCACAGACCTTTCTGCAAGGCCTCCCAAAAATGTTTCATCCTCTGCTCCCTCTGCGACAGCAAGATAAGGTCTGCAACCTTACTCTTGTAACGTGGATCAAAGAGGGTTGCCAGCCAGTAACAATCTCTCTCCTTGATACCACGAATACGAGGATCCTTCCACAGGCTTTGCAGGATCAGCGAGGCCATGCAGCGTAGGTTTGCTGAGGCATTCGGTCCGGAGTCCTCTGGGTCACTAAGGATGACATGATCCACAGCCACCTCCTCCCAGCTACGTACAAGTCCATGGGTTTCTTGGGACTGTAAATGATCCCTTAAAGACTGCTGCTGATGCTGAGTGCCAGGCTCCACCTCCATGCTGACACAATCCTCCCCCTCCTCATCCCCTTCCTGTGTGATCAGCGCGCACACAGGAACACTGTCTGGATAAAGGGGGCCTTGAGAGCTAAGGAAGTCCTCCTCCTTCTGCCTCTGTTCTGCCTCAAGTGCCCTGTATATTATTCCACGCAGCGTGTGCTCCAACAGGTGGACAAGGGGGACAGTGTCACTGATGCATGCACTGTCACTGCTCACCATCCTCGGGCCTCCTCAAATAGTGACAGGACAGTGCATGCATCCCTGATTATGGCCCACTGGCGTGGGGGAAAAAAACAAGCTCCCCTGACCCTGTCCTGGTGCCATAGTCACACAGGTACTCATTTATGGCCCTCTGCTGCATGTGCAGCTGCTGCAGCATGACCAACGTTGAGTTCCACCTGGTGGGCATGTCACAGATTAGGCAGTTCTTGGGCAGGTTAAATTCCTTTTGGAGGTCTGCCAGCCGAGCACTGGCATTATATGACCGGCGGAAATGCACATAGACTTTCCTGGCCTGCCTCAGGACATCTTGTAAGCCCGCGTACCTGCCCAAGAACTGCTGCACCAACAAGTTAAGGATGTGAGCCAAACAGGGCACATGGGTCAGTTGTCCCTGTCGGAGGGCGGAGAGGAGGTTGGTGCCATTGTCGCAAACCACCATTCCTGCCTTAAGTTGGTGCGGCGTCAACCACCTCTGAACATGCCCCTGCAGAGCTGACATAATCTCTGCCCCTGTGTGGCTCCTGTCCCCCAAGCACACCAGCTCAAGCACCGCATGGCATCCTATGGAGCACCGCTGGTTCCGAGGTCAAAGCACAGGAAGAGGCCATGAAGGAAGAAGAAGAGGAGGGGGTGGAGGAGCGAGGTGTGTCAGAATCACCAGTAGTGGCATTTTGGAGGCATGGTGGCAGAACAACCTGCAACAATACTGCACCTTGTTCTGCATCCTTCCCAGCTGCCAGCAGAGTCACCCAATGCGCCATGAAACTTAGGTAATGTCCCTGTCCATGCCTGCTGGACTATGAGTCAGCGGTAATATGCACCTTACTGCTGACCGCCCTGTCCAGCGAGGCCAAGACATTGCCTTCCACATGCCGGTAGAGAGCCAGAATCACCTTCCGTGAGAAAAATTGGCGTTTGGGAACCTGCCACTGAGGTACTGCACATTCCACAAACTCACGGAAGGGGGCAGAGTCTACCAACTGGAAAGGTAGCAGTTGAAGTGCTAGAAATTTTGCCAAGCTAGCATTCAACCGCTGGGCATGTGGATGGCTGGGAGCGAACTTCTTTCTGCGGTGCAGCAGCTGGGGCAGGGAAATTTGCCTGGTACAATCTGACGTTGGTGTACCGATAGCAGATTGCCTGCAAGTACATGGCTGTGAAACACCTAATTCTACACCTTCATTCCTCTCAGAGAGGACTGAAGGTATAGTGGGGTTGGAGATCCCAGCTGATGAGGAGCAAGGAGAGGTCCTCTTTGTTCTTTGGTGTGGGTCTTTTAGGTACGCTTGCCAATGAACTGCATGGTAGATCAACATATGTCTGGTCAAGCATGTGGTGCCCAAGCGGGAGATGTTTTGGCAATGCAAGATACGCTTGAGGCATGTATTGCAAATAGCAGTGGTGCGATCTGATGCACTCATCTCAAAAAAGGCCCACACCAAAGAACTTTTGGAATAACGTGCAGAGACAGCAGCGCCCTGCACATGCGGAGCTCTGCGGTGTGATGCAGTCAGTGTGCTGCCCTTAGGCTGGCCCCTGGAGGGCATCCTGCCTCATTGGTGATGTGCCTCCTCTCTCCTATAAGGGACCCACGTGGAGTCAGTTACCTCATCATCCCCTCCCTCCTCATCACTGGAGCAAACCTGGCAGTATGCTGCAGCAGGGGGGACATGACTGCCAGATTGCTGTCCTTCTTGGGCACCCCCTCTGTCTGGGCTCATGTTACTGCCTTCCTCTAGCTGAGTACCGTAATCGGAGCCTTTAAAATGCTGGGCATCCTCCTGGAGCATGTACCCAACACTGTGGTCAAACAGTTCAAGGGACTCCTCAGGGCTAGGGAAGGAGTCACTGATGCCATTGAGCCGAGGGAAGAGGCCGCGTTGACAGCTGCTTTGCCAGATGAGGATGCACCGTGTCTACGACCAACACTGTTGCCTCTAGACACAGAGCCCTCTTTTGGCTTGTGGCTGTCTGCCTCTCCTTGTTGGCCTTCCAGACATACTATTGGCCTGCAGTGAGATGTAGCTGCACAAAACTAGGATGTATATATATATATATAATGATTATACTGCAGCTAGCAGAATTAACTGCCTGCCTGTAGTATTATTAGTATGAGAACACCTGCACTTGTCTTCAGGTAGCTATACTGTAGGTGCAACTGTGCGGGGATACACAGTACAGTAACTGGAAATACGTCAAGAGCCTACACAAGCACCTGGCTTCAGGTAGCTATACTGTAGGTGCAACTGTGCAGGGTACACAGTACAGTAACTGGAAATACTGTAAAAACACCTGCCTGTCTGTCAGTATATTAGGAAGAGAAGGACAGGATCTAGCTAAACTGAATACAGTGTATATATATATATATATATATATATATATATATATATATATATACACACACAACACCTGAACACCTGTGATGCATATATGTACACAATACACTGTAAGTGCAGCTAACTGACTCCACCCGCCTACTCTATCTAACTTAAATCAAATGACACTGTCTCTCTCTCTCTGTCTATCTCTCTCTCCCAAGCCAGAACACACTACACAGGGCCAACGTGCAGGCGGCCTTATATAGTATGGGGCATGTACTAAATCCCCTGAGTCATAATTGGCCAAAGCCTCCTTGGCTTTGGCCAATTACGGCGCTCTGTACATACAGCGCTGTGATTGGCCAAGCATGCCGGTCATAGTGCATGCTTGGCCAATCATCAGCCAGCAATGCACTGTGATGCCGCAGTGAATTATGGGCCGTGACGCGCCACTCGAATTTGGATCGAACGGCCCATATCGTTCGTAATTCGGCGAACGACCGAACACACGATGTTCAAGTCGAACATGCGTTCGACTCGAATATGAAGCTCATCCCTAGTCACCAGTAAGGTATTTGTACATTGAAATCATATCCCCTCTCAAGCGTCTCTTCTCCAGAGTGAATAAGTTCAATGCTTGTAACCTTTCCTTATAACTAAGGTCCTGCAGTCCCTTTATTAGCTTTGTTGCCCTTCTCTGGACTCTCTCCAGTTGCAGCACATCCCTCCTGAGGACTTTTGCCCAGAACTACCCTATTCTAATACTCCACTAGTGTATGGTAGTGATGGAAACATTCATGGATGCAGAGACCAGGTTGGTCAGGGCAGGAGGGACAATAAAAACTGGTGTCATGCCTATATCTGTGTTTTCTGCAGACACAACATCTTCTTTGGGGTGCTCTTTGGGCAGGGGTACTATGAATGAAGTCACGTTGGGCGTGGGACTGGTGGAAACCCAGAATCCCTTGGAGAGGTTGGGAAACCCTTGCTTCAGCTCCCCATGCACCTCTTATGTCTAATTCACCCTGTGTCTATTAGGGGCACAGGGTGACCAAGAAAATGTGGCTTGGATTACTTAAAATGAAACAGTAATATTTATCCACCATATCTCCCAGGAAATATACAAAGACTATTCCTGGTTTATTTGATTCTGAACTATACATGTCAAATGAAAGAGCTGATCACATTGTTCTCTGTACAAAGTAAGAGACGGTCCATCTGCTACTAGGGGCTCCTGCTATTATGTGAAAGTGTCCTGTGTTTATGTTTATGATAATGTGTGTTGTGTCTTCTAAAAGGCAACAAGTCTGCCCTGAAAGGTCATATCTCTGAGTCACCTAGGCTGTTTAAATGATTAGTTAATTAGCTATGTTAATTCTGTTTCTGGTTACAGTTTGCTAGGGTAATGTGATCAGAATGGGGGGACGGGGTAATGTCCTCCTGGTGTATATATTTGTAAGAGTTTGCCCAATAAATGATTCCATGTTCAAACTGGTAGCTGAGCTAGTCTCGTCCAGTTCTTGGTTACAATATTTGGCTGTAAAATCTGATATCTGATGTTCAGACTGGAGGAGGCTGTATACTGACGGAAGCATTCAAGCGGAGTGCGACGAGGTTCCCTGACATTGGTGGCAGCAGTGGGATCCTTCCTGCAGTCTGGGACATCCAAACCTCCAACGGGATCCAAGATCTGGATAGCAGAAGAGCTGGAGATATGTATCTGGCATCAAAGTTGCAAGGGCTGCTGTGGAGTGCCCTTTCAGTAATCTGTTTCTGCAGATCAGTACCTGGAGATCAGGCAGCAGATTCGGGTGCAGATCTGCATTGGAGCCCTCCAGGTTGCCGGTAGACACCAGGGCAAGTGCTTTCCAACCCCAGAACAATGAGCCAGTGACCAACAGGAGTTACAGATGCTATTCCTGGGAGAGTGGCCCCAGGACCAATGGGAGTTGGGCAGGCTGGTTCAGCAGGAGGTAGAGCTGGATAACCGATATCAGGATCTGCAATGACAGGCAGAGCAGGGATATTTAGGGGAGACAACAGAATGCTCTCTGGAGGGATATGATTTTGGTGGCCCTGGATTGCTGTGGGAGAGCCTTACAGATGGTTTTGTGTTTGGCTATGAAGGGGACTCTACCCTTGAGGACCTGCAAGAATACAGAGAGGCTATGCTTAGTCTTGCAGGGGTCTCAGAGCTTAAACCGGACCTGGAATATTTGCTAAGGAAGGAACAGCATCTGGAAAGGGCATACCGGGAACTGCTAGAACACATTCAGCAGCATGCCCTAAAATTAGCAGCGGAAACTCTGGAGATGGTCGTCCCCAAGGCTGAAGGGCTGACAACAAGGCAGAGCTCTGCTAGCCTCTGCCCAGCACCGATAACATCCTCTGGGTTCTATGGACAGAAGATGGTGAACCTCTATCCCAGACACCAGTTCCAGAGACTGGGGACTTAATAGACTTCTCTGCTGAGGAAGAACAACCTGGTGAGCCTCCAGCAGAAGCGCTGGCATCTGGGCCAAACATCACTGAGCTCTGCCCAGCACCAACAGTAGCTTCAGCCTCCCTGAGAGAAGAGGCAGTCGGTCTTTCTCCCAAAACACTGACAGAGACATGGGATTTTCTGCCAGTAGCATCTGTGGAGTTACCAGAAACTTCTCCAGTTGAAGTGCTGACAACTGAACAGAGGGTCTAAGACCTCTGCCCTACACCTGTGGCAGTTCCGGAGGCCCAGGGTGAGAAGGTGGTGGTCACTTACCAGCAGCAGATCAAGATCAGCTCTTTCATGATCAGCTTGCGGCTATAATGAATTGTCGGTCCTGGGAATACAGATAAAAGAAGTCATTGAAAAAAACAGCATGGGATACCCCAGTCCATTACCAGTCCCTCTGGGTCTGCTATGAATATAAAGGGGAACCCCGAACCAAAATTTAGAAATTGCGTGGGGGTCCCCCCAAATTCCATACCAGCCCCTACAGGTCTGGTATGGATATTAAGGGGAACCCTGCACCAGAATTTAAAAAAAATGGTGTGGGGATCCCCCTCAAAATCCATTCCAGACCCTTTAGGTCTGATATGGATATTAAGGGGAACCCCGTGGCAAATTTAAAAAAAAATGGCGTGGGGGTCCCCCCAAAAATCCATACCAGACCCTTATCCAAGCACACAACCTGGCAGGCCGCAGGAAAAGAGGGAGGTGAGAGAGCGACCCCCCCTCCTGAACCGTACCAGGCCACATGCCCTCAACATGGGGAGGTTGCTTTGGAGTAGCCCCCCAAAGCACCTTGTCCCCATGTTGATGGGGACAAGGGCCTCATCCCCACAACCCTTGCCCAGTGGTTGTGGGGGTCTGCAGGCAGGGGGCTTATCGGAATCTGGAAGACCCCTTTAACAAGGGGACCCCCAGATCCCAGCCTCCCCCACTGTGTGAAATGGTAACGGGGTACAAATGTACCCCTACCATTTCACAAAAAAGTATCAAAATGGTAAAAATGACAAGACACGGCTTGGGACAAGTCCTTTATTAAAAAATAAAAAAATAAAAATGTCCCACGAAGTCTTCTTCTTCTCTTGCTCTGCCGACGGACCGAAAAAGAAAAAACAGCGACCGACCCACCTCCACGGGAGGCTCCCGCTGTATGACGCATCTTCGCTTTGACAGTTCTTTTATAACTGAGGGTGGGGCCACAGCGCAACGTTCCCGGGTGACCCTAACATCCCTATGGCTTTCCCAGGGCGTCAGAGGGGGGCGGGCCACCCACTTACTGGTATGGAATTTGGAAGGACCCCCACGCAATTTTTTTTTAAATTTTGGTTCAGGGTTCCCCTTAATATTCATACCAGACCCAAAGGTCTTGGACTGAGGGGATCCCATGCCATTTTTTTCAATAATTTATTTTATCTGTATTGCCGGGACCGACAATTCATTATAGCCGCGAGTAGTTTTAAATGACTTTTTTCCTTTAGAAATGTTATTTTGCTCTCGGACTGTTCTAAACACGGGAAACACGTGCCACTTTACAGGCATACTATAGACACCCCCCAGGTACAAAATTTAAAGGAATATTTCACTTTTATTGTTTCACTTTAAGCATTATTAAAATCACTGCTGCTGAAAAAATGGCAGTTTTTAAAACTTTTTTTTGCATTGATCCATGTCCCCTGGGGCAGGACCCAAGTCCCCAAACACTTTTTATGACAATACCATGCATATAAGCCTTTAAAATTAGCACTTTTGATTTCTCACATAGACTTTTAAAGGGTGTTCCGCGGCTTTCGAATTTGCCGCAAACACCCCAAATTGTTCGTTATTCGGCGAACAGGCTCATCCCTAATAAAAATAATTGAAAAAAATGGCGTGGGTTCCCCCCTCCAGTCTATTACCAAGCCCTTTGAGTCTGGTATGGATATTAACCCTTTCATGACTAAGCCTATTTTTGACATTTGGTCAAAAATTTAGTTATCCATATTTTAGAAAATTACTTAGAGCCTCCAAACATTATATATATATATATATATATATTTTAGCAGAGAATCTAGAGAATAAAATGGCGATTGTTGCAATATTTTATGTCACACGGTATTTGTGCAGCGGTGTTTTAAACGCAACTTTTTGGGAAAAGGGACACTTTCATGAATTTAAAAAAAACAAACAGTAAAGTTAGCCAAATTTTTTTGTATAATGTGAAAGATATTGTTACGCTGAGTAAATAGATACCAAACATGTCACGCTTTATAATTGCACGCACTTGGAATGGCGACAAACTACGATACCTAAAAATCTCCATAGGCGAAACTTTAATTTTTTTTATGGTTACCAGGTTAGAGTTACAGAGGAGGTCTAGTGCTAGAATTATTGCTCTCGCTCTGACGATCGCGATACCTCATATGTGTGGTTTGAACACCGCTTACATACTTCCGTATGTGTTTTCTTTGCTGCATGAGCTCACGGTGACGGGGGCGCTTTAATTTTTTTTTTCTTATTTATTTTATTTAATTTTATATTAATAAATTGTGTTTAAAAAAAAAAATTGATCACTTTTATTGCTGTTACAAGGAATGTAAACATCCCTTGTGACAGTAATAGGTGGTGACAGGTACTCTTTATGGAGGGATCAGGGGTCAGACCCCCAATCCCTCCTTTGCACTTCAAAGTATTCAGATCGCCATTTTTGGCGATTCTGAATACTGTATATTTTTTTTTAAATCGGCGCCATTGGCAGCCGAGTAAACGGGAAGTGACGTCATGATGTCGCTTCCATGTTTACAATTAGGAGACTGGAATGAAGCCACTTACGGCTTTGACCCAGTCTGTCCCTAGCCGCTGGAGGCGGCGGATTGTTAATCGGGCCTCCCGGTGATCGGGCCTTCCGGTAAGAGCGGGGGGAGGCGGAAGGAGGGGGGATGTCCCCTCCTGCTCCTCCGGTATAACAGCCAAGCAGCTTTTAGCCGCATCGGTTGTTATCTCTGGAAAGCCAATCGCCGGCTCTAAAAAACAGTACCAGGATGATGCCTGCAGCTGCAGGCATCATCCTGGTATAAGCCCAGAAAGCCGAGGCCGCACATCTGCGTATGCTCGGCGGGAAGGGGTTAAGGTAAACCATGCCAAAATTTTTTTAAAAATGCTGTGGGGGTTCCCCCAAAATCCATACCAGGCCCTTCAGGTTTGGTATGGATTTTAAGGGGAACCTCGCTCCAAAATGTAAAAAAAAAAATGGCATGGGGGTCCCCCCCAAAATCCATAACAGACCCTTATCTGAGCATGGAACCTGGCAGGCCACAGGAAAAGGGGGGACGAGAGAGTGCCTCCCTCCTGAACCGTACCAGGCCACATGCCTTCAACATGGGGAGGGTGCTTTGGGGTCCCTCCAAAACACCTTGTCCCCATGTTGATGGGGACAAGGGCCTCTTTCCCACAACCCTTGCCCGGTGGTTATGGGGGTCTGCAGCAGAGGGCTTATCGGCATCTGGAAGCCCCCTTTAAAAAGGGGGCCCCCAGATCCCGCCCCCCTATGTGAATGGGTATCGGGTACAGGAGACAGTTTTGGACTTTTGGACTGTTAATAAAGTCCTTTATTAAAAAAATAAAGTGTCCTGCGATGTCCATTCATCTTCGATCACAGCGCCAACGGCGCTCATGATGACAGCTGTTATATAGTTGAGGGCGGGGCCACCCAGGGATGTAAACGGGTGACCCCGCCCCCGTCTGACATGACGTGATGTCACATGATGTCAGAAGGGGCGGGGTCACCCAGATTATATTTTTCATATATTTCATTTTTATTGTTTCACTTTAAGCATTAATAAAATCACCGCTCCCGAAAAAAACTTCCGTTTTAAAAACTTTTTTTTGCATTTGTACATATCCCCTGGGGCAGGACCCAGGTCCCCAAACACTTTTTATGGCAATAACTTGCATATAAGCCTTTAAAATGAGCACTTTTGATTTTTTACATTTGTGTCCCATAGACTTTAATGGTGTTCGCACAAACTTTTTGCCTGTTCGCATGTTCTGCTGTATAGATCTGATCAGATCAAAGATATTGATCCGTTCAGATACTATACTAGTAATGGAGCTATATAGTGTGTGTGTGTGCGTGTTAGTGTGCCTGGCACTAATCTGACACTGTCTGAGATTGACGCTGACCCTAACTGACACTAAAACCTAACTGATGCCACCCGTGACACTAATACAGTGATTAGGAAAGAGATCTGTATACTATTGACTATGTGACAGGGAGTGAAAGGGTTAACTGGGTGGCGATCAGAGGTGATTAAGAGGTTAAATGTGTGCCTACATGTCCTGGTGTCAGTGTAGTGTTGATGTACTCACAGTAAGATGTCTTCTCCTCTCGAGCTGGAACCGAAAATGGTTCCACAAGGGGAGATGACATCACTTCCTCTGCCTGTGTTTACATTACACAGACAGAGGACAGTCTGCCATTCACCAGAACCGATCAGCAGATCCAGGTCCGAAATCATTGACCTGGACCTGTAGTCTGATTGGTTATGAAACTAAACAGATCGTCGTGGGGACACGCGACCGATGTACAATGACGGTGATTCACGCAGAAGAGCCAACCTGCTGCAGTACAACTCCTGCGGCTGGTTGTGAACCAGTTAATGTATTTTCTGCATTCTCTGTATTAAGGTAAAACATCTTCTGCATGCAGCTCCCCCCATCCCCCAATACTTACCTGAGCCTGATCTTCATCCAGTAATGTGCACAAGAGCAGAGGCTCTCTTTGCTCTCTCCCTCCTCATTGGCTCAGACACAGCAGGGTGAGCCATTGGCTTCTGCTGCTGTTAATCACAGCCAATGAGGAGGGAACAGGGGGCATCTTATGGACACACAGAGCCGAGCATGTACAAGTGTCCCCATAACAAGCAGCTTGCTATGTGGACTCAGCCGGGGGGAGGAGGAGCCAGGAGTACCAGCGGTGGGACCCCAGAAGAGGAGAATCTCGGCTGCTCTGTGCAAAACTATTACAGAGCCGGTAAGTAAAACATGATTGTTTTTTATAAAAAAAAAACACAAAATGCACCTTTACCAGCCAGTCACAGCACTGGGGTTGTGGTATTACCAGCCAGTCACAGCACTGGTACTTTGGTACCAATTACCTGTATAAAGTTGTTAGTTTTCTGCATAAAGTGTATTAATACCAATTGATTATTCTGCAACTCATTGTTACAGCACTGAGGTTGTGGTAGTAGCAGATATCGGGGAACTGGAGAAAGTGCAGAGAAGGGCAACCAAACTGATAAGAGGCATGGGGGAGCTCAGCTATGAGGAAAGATTAGAGGAACTGAATTTGTTCACTCTTGAGAAGAGGAGAATAAGGGGGGATATGATCCACATGTTCAAATACATAAGGGGTCCATATAGTGAACTTGGTGTTAAGTTATTCACTTTACGGTCAACACAGAGGACAAGGGGGCACTCTTTACGCCTGGAGGAAAAGAGATTTCATCTCCAAATACGGAAAGGTTTCTTCACAGTAAGAGCTGTGAAAATGTGGAATAGACTCCCACCAGAGGTGGTTCTGGCCAGCTCAGTAGATTGCTTTAAGAAAGGCCTGGATACCTTTTTGCCTTCCTCTGGATCAACTGTGGGTATATAATTGGGTATATTGGATTGTACGATATATTGTTTTTTTTTTGTGGTTGAACTGGATGGACTTGTGTCTTTTTTCAACCTGATTAACTATGTAACTATGTAACTATGTAAGACATATATTGTATGTAGTATTTGCTATCTATTATAATTTTTGTTGTGTAATTATTATTTGGAAGTATCAGGATCAGGTGGTTCGGTGGTTTGTTACATAGTTACACAGCCGTATAGTAACACTGAGGACAAAAATGTCCCTCTCTAGATGTGCAAAGCTGGTAGAGACATCCACAAAAAGACTTGCAGCAGTAATTGCAGAGATAGGGGGGTCTACAAAGTATGGACTCAGGGGGCCTGTCCCTCACACATTTCACATATACAAAAAAATTGAAAATCATTTATCATTTTCCTTCCACTTCACAATTATGTGCCACTTTGTGTTGGTCTATCACATAAATTCCCAATAAAATAAATTTATGTTTTTGGTTGTAACATGACAAAATGTGGAACATTTCAAGGGGTATGAATATTTATTCAAGGCACTGTATGTACATGTACCCCAACATGTATGAAATTAGGAGGAATTATTTCCATTTCTGTGAGCCATTGCAAACTCCAAAGTCTGATCTCTGATAGTCAGTTGAGGGGGGATGAAAGCCAATACCAGCGAGTGACCTGAAGAACTATGATGGGAACTCCCAGTTTAAGCGGCCAATCAGAAGTCTGTCTTTGTATAACTTTCATCTAGGTGACATGTCTGGATCCCTCACATAGAAGATTTATACCAGAATCCTGCAGAATATTATATCATTTATAGGATAATTCTCACCTCAGGTGCTGCAGAGTACAGCCAGGATGCCTGAGCCCCTCACATAGAAGTTTTATTCCAGAGTCTTCCAGATTAATGTTATGTGCTAAATTCAGTTTGGTGAGGGATTGATTATTGATAAGAATGGATCTGAGATCATCACAGTCAGAGGAAGTCACACCACAATCATAGAATCTGCAGAGACAAATCCAGACACATGATATTATATTATAAGATGAATATGAGGAATTATTCCCATTTAGTGAAAAGTAACATAACATCACTAGAGCGGAATATCAGGATATACAGAATGTTACACAGAGGAAAGATCTTGTTATTAGGGAAGCTGATAAAGGTGAAGCTGTTGTAGTACTTATGTCTACACAGTATAAAGAGGGGGCGCTGTGACAGCTCAGTCACCCCCTTATGTACCCAGTTATTAAGCAGGACCTCACACAGTGTCTCATACAGGGGCTTCTGAAATTGATAGATAAAGGAAAGGATCTGGGGGGTTTATGAAATAAAACAGCAGAATTTCTGATGGTGGATACCCCAGTGACCCCAATATTTCATCACCTTCCTAAAGTCCACAAATCATGAGTTTCCATTGAAGATCATTGGATTGTAGCAGGAATAGGATCCCTTATAGAGAATGTAGGGGGGTGGATATACATTTCCAGCCTTTAGTGCTGAGACTTCTGGGATATAGTAGAGATACAAGTACTATATTGGTGGATATTCCATATTTATGCCGCATACACACAATCGAAAATTCAGCCAGAAAAAGAGCGATGAGAGCTTTTGGTCGGAAAATTCGACCATGTGTATGTTCCATCGGACTTTTGCTGGCCGAATTCCAGCCAGCAAAAGATTGAGAGCATGTTCTCAATTTTTCGGTCGGAAAAAGTTCAGATCGGAAATTCCAATAATATTTTCTACTTTATGTTGTAAAAAAATCCAATGAACTCAATTTTAGTCATACATTTAGGCCAAAATGTATTCAAGCACACGTCTTGTGTAAAAAAAAATCAATAAGCGTATATTAATTGGTTTGCTCAAAAATTATAGTGTCTACAAACTTTGGTACATTTACTGTAAATTAAGCAGCTTTTAGTTTATAACTGCCTATCTGGTTTCTTGAGGTGCTAAAAAGACAAGCCTTTAGCAAAAAAAAAAATAAAAAAAATAGGCACAAGGCTTCATAATAGGGAAAAGAGTGCATAACTTTCAACAAAGGGTTAATTACAGGAAGTGAAGAGGGGAAGGCTATTAAGATTAGCTGGGAGTTTCAGGAAGGTGGGGACTGCTGTGAGGGGTTCATGCAGAGCAGACACAGCAGCAGACTTCTGTTGGGACTTGGAACTGAAGAAGAAGGAAGTCTGTGTCCTCTCTGCCTGTATTCTACTGCCATGAGTGACTTGGATAGTCTGATCAGCCAGCTACGCTCCATGGCCGCCTCCAGAGGCACAGACTGGCTTTCTCAGCAGGTCTCCTCCATGCTCGGTGGGGAGACCTTGGTTGCAGGAGACAGGACATCCCAGCCATGGCCAGATTAAGAACATCATGGGTCTGGTGCTGAGGATTTTGGTGGGCTTTTTATATAAAAAAATGCAAACAATTTTTTGTTATAACAAATTAAATTAAATAGAGAGAGGGAGGATGAGAAAGAGAGAGAAAGAGGATGAGAGAGGGGTGAGGGGTAAGGGAGGGAGGATGAGAGAGAGAGAGGATGCGCATGAGCACGCGTGGGAGTGACAGCAACGCAGCCCGGCCAAGGCAAGTGACCGAAGGCACAGAACCCGGAAGGAAGACCGGGTGAAGATGGAAGCTCCCGGGACCCACCGGATTGATCATAGCGCAGTGCTGGAGGGCTCAGTCTGTCAGGTAAGTGTACCCCAATGTGCTAATATGCTGTGCATACTAGTACATTATGGCATAACCTACCTCAGGGCCTATAAAAAGTAGTAATGTTACCAAAGTTTACTACCGCTTTAATATCACAAGATCCCAGGAGCCTCTCATGGGGCCCCCTACTGACCCGTGGCCCTTGGGCAGTGCCCAAGTGCATAGTTGCCAACATTTCAAAAATATTTTCAGGGACACTGTTTTTTTTTACCAGTGGTATATTTAGAGTAGCTGGCATCCCCTATGTTCCTCTATACATCACAATAGTAATCACAAAATTAAATGAGTACTAATAATGGGCAGAACAAATATGAGGACTGAGAAGATTTTCTTTGGTCGAACTAACAAAAGTGTGCCCATTCTAGAGCTGGTAACATTGAGGATATTCAATATAATTTTAAATAACTGTTTTTGTGGGTAAGAGGCATAGGGGAGGAGTATGGATGGTATAAAAGTAGGAATGTGCAAGTGAGGGAGAAGAATGTGGAGGGTATGACAGTGGGCACTATGTACAGGAGTGGAGTGTGGAGGGTATAACAGTGGCCACTATGTACAGGGGAGAAGTGTGGAGGGTATTACAGTGGGAAGTATGTACAGGAGAGGGGTGTAGAGGGTATGCCAGTGGGCAGTATGTACAGGAGAGGAGTGTGGAGAGAAAGACAGTTGGCAGTATGTATAGGAGAGGTGTGCGGAGGACATTATGGGGGCATTATATACAGGAGAGGAGTGTGGAGGATATGATGGGGGCAGTATGTACAGGAGAGGAGTGTGGAGGGTATGATGGGGGTAGTATGTACAGGAGAAGAGTGTGGAGGGTTTGCCAGTGGGCAGTATGTACAAGAGAGGAGTGTGGAAGGTATTATGGGGCAGTAAAGAAGAGGATTGTGGAGAGAAAGAGAGTTGGCAGTATTTACAGGAAAGGAGTGTGAAGGGTATGACAGTGGATGATGTGTACAGTAGAGGAGTGTGGTGGGTATGACAGTGGGCGGTATGTACAGGAGAGGAGTGTGGTGGGTATGACCGTGGGAGGTATGTACAGTAGGTGACCGCAATATTGTGTCAATACCGCCGCTGTTATCGGCAAGATTTGACACCTGCGAGCCCTGTCGCAGGAGCCAGCACCGAGCTGGCACGCTCATCGGGAAAGGAAAACTGTTTTTTCTTTTCGCAATGAGCGACAGGCAGTGCTGACAGCTGTCTGGTATGAATTATGAGGGGGAACACAGCGCCAAATTTTAAATAAAAAACTGGCTTGGGTTCCCCCCCAGGGGCATACCAGGCCCTTAGGTCTGGTATGGATTTTAAGGGGAACCCCCTACACCAATAAATCGGCGTGGGGGTCCCCCCCAAAATCCATACCAGACCCTTATCCGAGCATGCAGCCCGGCTGGTCAGGAAATGGGGTGGGGACAAGCGAGCGCCCCCCCTTTTGGACTGTACCAGGCTGCATGGCCTCAACATGGGGGGTGGGCACTTTGGCTGCGGGCCCCCCCATCCCAAAGCACCTTGTCCCTATGCTGATGAGGACAAAGGCCTCTTCCCAACAACCCTGGCCATTGGTTGTCGGAGTCTGTGGGTGGAGGGCTTATCGGAATCCGGGAGCCCCCTTTAATAAGGAGGCCCCCAGATCCCGGCCCCCCCACCCTATGTGAATGAGTATGGGGTACATGGTACCCCTACCCATTCACCTGGGGAAAAAGTGTCAATAAAAAAAACACACTACACAGGTATTAAAAGTAATTTATTAGGCAGCTCCGGGGGTCTTCTTCCGACTTCGGGCTTCTTCTTCCGACTTCTCCGCTCTCTCCGGCCTCTTCTCCCGGTGTCTGCTTCTTCTCCCGCTCTCCGGCCTCTTCTCCCGGTGTCCGCTTCTTCTGCTGGGCTCCTCCACTATCTTCTGCCGCTCTTTTGCTAGCAGTGGCCCGGTCTTCGCCGTCTTGCTACTTCTTCTCTTCTTCCGATGTTGACACAACACTGTCTCCTGCTGTAATGCTGTGTGAGCGGTGCGCGATGACTTATATAGGCATGGGGCGTGGTCACCATATGCTGTCACCCGGTGACCCCGGCCCTTATGATGTCACAGTCCCAGGGCATGATGCCCCAAAGCGCCCACTCCCTATGTTGAGGGCATGCGTCCTGGTACGGTTCAGGAGGGGGGGCACTCGCTCGTCCCCACCCTCTTTCCTGACCAGCCAGGCTGCGTGCTCAGAAAAGGGTCTGGTATGGATTTTGGGGGGACCCCCACGCCGATTTTTCGGTGTAGGGGGTTCCCCTTAAAATCCATACCAGACCTAAGGGACTAGTATACCCCTGGGGGGAACCCACGCCGTTTTTTTATTTAAAATTTTGTGCGGCGTTCCCCCTCATGATTCATACCAGACAGCTGTCAGCACTGCCTGTCGCTCATTGCGAAAGGAAAAAAGTTTTCTTTTCCCGATGAGCAAGCCAGCGCGAGATGCACAGTACCCTGTTGCTGAGAACCAGCGCGATGGGATCGTGCTGGAAACACAATCTAGCGGTCAGGTATTGTACATGTCAGAACATTAGAGGTTAAAAGAATTAATATGAGGCCTAATCATATTATTTTACATATGTTTTTGTGGACATGAGAGAAGTCATTTTGTGATGGTTCTGAGGAGGTAAACTAAGTTTATGGCTGATGAATAGACACTGTTACTAGAGTTTTTTTTCTCTCTTAAAGGATCCAGTGCACATTCTCTCAAGTTATACATTTTGAGGAGTCTTAGTCAAATTTACAACCAAATCAGATAAGGCATCTGTCAAAAGGAATGTTTGTTAGAAAAGAGAATGTGACTCAGGTTTCAAGATGAACAAAAAGATGTATCATTTTTTTCCCTCTTTTCATGACTATCTAAAGAATATAGGCTCATTTAAAACTATATTATGAACCATAAATTGTACATTGCAAATATATAAATTAGCCATAAATTCCTATTATTACATTATAATAGGGCAATTATATGCATAATTAATTAAACAATGTTACCTATTTTGGTTTATATATTTTTTATATATTTTCCAAAATATATTCATAATATGTTGTTTGGATATATTCATAAAAATGTACTGGTATATCTATAATAACATAAGCAGAGCATGCTTATAATACTATGAATATTTATTTTTTTAGGAACTTTAAATGTGAGATTACGTATAATGGTTATTGTATGTACAGCCACACATGATCTCACCTTCCAGATATGTGAGGGGGAAAGGTAATTGTGTGGATTAGACATTCTTAGAAGACATATATCTCATGGACAGACGCAAAGTCTACCAAGTTTGACACATAAGAGACAGTTCTTGATATTTTATGGTTTCTTTAAAACCAAAACTTATTCGGGAATTAAATTTGGTATGTTAAGCAATACAACACCGCCCCCTATTGGCCACTGTGAATAAAGGTTCGATATTGCCCATATAGATTTTGGGCAGGAAATGACGTGTGTTTGACGTCACTCCTGATGTGAAAGGCATTTCCACACCCGTTCCTGGGGGGAATATAAAGTATATACAGATGACAGTGAGGGTGATTGAACAACGGAAAGCTGAAATGAAGGAGAACGGAGAAATGTAGGAATGGTAGAAATCTCTTTTGGGGGATAGACAGCTGATCTCTCAAAATAAAAGTTTCTTTCAGGTAAAGTATTAATTTTCTATTTTATCTTTTGGTATTGAATTATTTAGCATATACATTACTAAACCATTTCAATTATGTAGCATAGTGTTGAAATTGTTTTATTTCTAACCGCAGTACAAAATAATTCTGTTTCAAATATAGAGAAATACACATTGTTGTATATCTCAACAAAAACTGACTTTAAAGTAATCAATGGTTTTGTTATGATATATGTTTAAACATAAAATTCATTAGAGAATTATCTTTACCATAAATAAGTATTGGTTAAATTACCAAACTCAGTTGCACAGTATAACATTTTGTCTGTGCATTTTTAAAGTGTAAGCTTGAAGGTCTATTTGTTTGAGAAGAGATCACATGTGTTGAATCGACACCTAGATTGTTTTCATTGTCTGTAATGCCACGGAAAGCTATTTAAAAAGCCTTCAAGAAGTGTTAAGACATGGTATTTTATAACAAGAGCTTGTGGTAAAATTTCTCATCATTTGTATCACCAATCCAATATATTTGATATTTGAATTTATATTTTTTATTTGTATCATCACCAGTTATATCTGATATTATTTTGCACTGCTGAATTTTAGTATATATATATATATATATATATATATATATATATATATATATATATATATATATATATATATATATTTTAGCACATCGCTGTATTCATTTTTGTCTTCAAATTAGCATGGGTAAACTAATATGAATTATTTGATTGATTTGAAAATCAACCAAATCTCCTTAACTATAGATTTTTGCATATTTTCATAAATATAATACTGTTAATATTTCAGTATAAACATCTGACATATTATGGAAGCCCCAGCGAGATCTATTAAAGCAGAGGTTCACACATATTGTAAATTTTGTACTAATAACTTCCTGGCATTCAACCAATGTCTAAATGAAAAAAAAAATTGCTGTTTATTTACCTTGTAATTAGGTCTTTATAATGTAACTTCCGGTTTCAATGTCCCGCGGGAGTAAGCGTGTTTATTCTTTATTCCCCGCTGCACACTGTATCCTGGGAGGGCGATGCACTGTCTCCTGGGAGCTAAGTTCCTGCATTCCCAGGAGTCAGTGCGGAATGCCACCGTGAAATCTCATGAGATCTCAAAACCAGAAGTGACGTGTGATGCGGGTCTGTTTCTGTTGCCATCACAACAGGGCGGGAACTTCTGACGACAACGCCCGTTGTGATGGCAACCTGTAAGTTTAAGGTGCTCTGCACCGTTAACATTGAGCATGTGCGGGAACAAGCAGTGAATGCTGGTAGCTCAGCATTTACCGCATCCCGGAAGTAAGATGGAACCGGCCGTCCGCAAATTTTAAAAGTTTGTTTTTATTAGAAACCGGACATCGGGGGACATAATTCACCATACAAGTGAGTGTTACATTACTAGTATGTCAGTGTCTGCATGGTAGAAAAAAAAAAGATTGGTTGTGAACCTCCACTTTAAAGTTTGAAACAAGGAATATAATTGCGCAAATTATATATATTTTATGGTCATTTTAAAAAATATATATATTGTATTTTTATTTTTTGGGATATTGCCTTTTTGTTGCAATATTGTTGCAATATTGAAAAACTACTGATAATGAAGATATTTCTAATGTAGCCAGACCTGTTGATGCAGAAAATGAAATTAGTCTCAGTTAATAGCTGAGGCTCAGTTTAAAAAGAATCAGGGAAAAATGGAGCCTCCAAAAAGTAGTCATGCTGGAGTTGTTAATAACTCTGGTCCTCCCAATCAAAGGAAAGCTAGACCCAATCCAGATGATAAAAAGGTACCAGCTGTTCCTGAAAACTCAATTAAAAAGAAACAGTTTGTAAATAGGCGGTATGGGAAAAATCTGACAAATTATTACAGAGATAAACAGCCTGACCAAAAGTTCAAAGTGGTTCTGAATCAGATGGGTCTGAAATGCTCAAAGCTTCTGATTTCCAAAATCCACCCACAAGGGTTCATTGTAAAAATAGAAGTAGTTTATATGACAGGTTGAATCAGATGCAATCTCAGCTAGGGGGAATTGACAGAACAAATGGAGAAATTATCAAATTTTCTCACTGTACAAGGCAAAAATCCTTTTTTAGAAGAAGGAACCCCAGTTCCGAACCTTGTTTAAAACCAAAAAGTGAAAAGTTGGCGGAAGTATCAAATTGTGTAATGGGCTGTGATTTACCAGTCAGCAAATATGAGCAAATTAACCTAAATGTTTGTATGTCTAAAATTATTTAAACCCTCCTATACAAAAGGGCAAGGAGGGGGAGACATGTTTGTGATCTTATCTTGCAGCCAAAACCTTGCTGTGAAGAAAAACTGACAAGCAGTCTTAAAGTGGTTGTAAATCCACGAACAAAACAAACACACAAAAAAACCTGCAAGGCAAAGGCATAATGAGCTAGTATTACTTACCTTAGATCGAAGCCCCCGCAGTCCTCATTCACCGCTCCGGCCGGCGACATTGCTCCCAGAGTTACATCCGGGTATCGCGGGCTCCGGCACTGTGATTGGCCAGAGCCGCAATGACATCACTCCCGGGGAGCTGGGGGTAACGGCACAGTCTAACTGAAGCTAATGCTACCTCCTACAGCACTGGAGAGCAAACCCTGTTACTGTCAGAATAAATAAACCTATGCTGCAGCTGAATGGTGTACCTGCAAAGCAAATAATGGTTATCAATAAAACACAGTAACAGTACAGTATAACAGTAGAATGACATGCCTGCAAAGCAAACATGATAAAACACAGTAACAATAAAACATTACAGTTAAGCATAAAATACAGTAAAACAGAGCGGAACAATAGAGAGAGAACAATAGAGAGAGAACAATAGAGAGAGAGATAAGAACAATAAAACATCAACTATTTTTGGCTTACTTATTTATTTTTTAATGGGTTTTTTTTATTTATTTTTTACACTTTTACTGTAACTATAAACATTCCAGATTAGGGTCCCTCAAAATGCAATGGCCATCTAACATCTTTCGAGACCCTGTGTAAGTGTAGCCTAGGACTGTGCAGTGAGGCCCGGAGCGATAACGACTAAAAGGAGGGGTAGTGTAGGGCCTGGCATGACAGTGTGGCTAAGGGAGACACAGAAGAGACACATTGGAAGGAAAACGTGGTAAGAAAAGGGGAGGTAAGAAAACAGTCTTTTGGAAGGAAGGGGGAGGAGTTATATTTAAAGGAGGGGTGGAGCAAGGGGTCAGTGTGAGAAAGAGTTAGACGGAGGAGGCAGTTTTCCCACCCTCCCTATATATATATATACATTATATATATATATATATATATATATATATATATATATATATATATATATATATATATATATATATATTATGTATGTGCATGTGTTGTGTGTAGTGTGTTGTTTTTCTGTTTTTTAGGAATGGGAGAAGGTCGGCATGACAGCACAGATGGTCCATTTTGGGTAGGGGCTGTGTTCTTCTGGTGGTCTTTGAAGGGGGCAGTAAAAGGAGGGATAAAATAGGGGTGGGGGGCTCATCGTTAGCATGTGCCCCTCCGGTGTATTCCTGAACGTTGGATGGAATACTGGATTTTGTGGCGCTGCGGGAAGCGGTTGTCTCCGAACGGCTACAGCTGGAGGCCTATTAGTTTGGTAAATGTCCCGCAGTGCGTTGGTGTTATACGATGGTATACGTTGGTTATATTGGACAGATGGGTCACCGTCAGAGACCATCAGACTGGGGTTAACAGTTTATGTTATTACGTTATTATTTATGTTTATTGGTTATTTATTGGAGTTATTATTTGGAAGTGTTTTTAATAAAAGAGGCTGTTATGGCCATTTTACTCCAACAAAGAGAAGGTGTGGTCTCATTATTTCATGTGGGTAAGAAATTGGGTTGGAGTATTACGGTGACTGAATGTAGGGGACATTTGGTCTACACTGGTCATGTACCCTATTCTAATACTCCACTAGCATGTGATAGCGACGGAAACAGTCACCGATACAGAGACCAGGTTGGTCGTGACAGGAGGGACAATAAAAGCCTATATCCGTGTTTTCTGCAGACACGATATCTTCTTTGGGGTGTTCTTTGGGTAGAGGTACTATCCAGAAAATGCCTCTCATGCAGCCGGCTCACTGCATTTGCATTGGGAAGTTGGGCCACAGCACCTTTTGGATACAAAAAGGCTGTGATGATCTCTTCCTGGAATTTTAGGAAGGATCCAGTTCGTCCTGATGCTTTGTATAGCACATAAGCGTTCAGCAGAGCCAATTAAAATAAGTATAAAGACACCTTTTTGTACCAGCATCTGGCTCTATGGGCAATTAAGTATGGCGTCATCATCTGGTCGTTGAAGTCCACCCTTCCCATATTAAGGTTGTATTTGTGGACACAGAGGTCTCAAGAACACCAGTTGCCGTTGGAATTTGGACTGTCATATCACTGTGAATGGAAGACAGAATGAAAACATTCTGTGTGTCCCTCCACTTCACTGTAAGCAATTTATTACAGTTCAAGTACCCTCTCTTCACCGTCTAAGTCGGGAATCTACAAGTCGTTGGGGGAAGCCCGGGCGATTAGATCACACAGTGCCACATGCGCCAATTCCAGAATCAAAAAGGTGACTAAAAAATGGCACGCTTGTGTAATAATTGTCCACTTACAAGTGGTACCCCTTTCCGAATAAGGGTGAAACCAAGTCCCAAACAATCTTACCACTGCTCCCTATGTAATCTGGGCAGCTATGGAGCACCACGCTGCAATTTTTTCCAATGTAAACCATGAAACTATATGTATAGCCTGTTTCCCTGTCACAGAGCTTATACATCTTGACCCCATATCTGGTACGCCTGCTGGGGAGAAACTGTTTGAAAGCAAGGCGACCAGAAAATGCAATCAGGGACTCATCAATGCAGACAACTTGATCGGGAATAAACAAGGCTGCGAATTGTTGGTTGAAGTGGTTTACGAGGGGCCAAATTTTGTGGAGCTGATTATATTCAGGGTCACCCCGAGGACGACAGAGTTCATTGTCCTTGAAGTACATAAATCACAATATTTGCTCATATTAAATCCTGGTCATGGAAGCAGAGAACACGGGCATATGGTGAATTGGGTCAGTGGACCAATATGACTGCAACTCCACACTTTTTAGTAATGTCCATGAGGAGGGATAGGCCCAGAAAAAGTCTTAAATTCGGGAACCATAATAGGTTTTCAGGCAAATTCTCTGGCAAGGGTAAAATGGGGATTTGCAGTAATAAATTGACCAGCGTATAAATTGCTTTGGTCCACAATAGATCTATAGAGATCTTCCGTGAAAAACAGCGAATGAAAGCCAAGGGTACTAAAATCCACTGTTTCCACCTAAATTTCGGGGTAAACCAGTGAATGGGGGAAGTACTGATGCTGCAGAAGTGGTGGGCTGCCAATCAGCATTTGCAGACAAATCAGGAAGGGCACTATGGGCTCTATGGGCCTGTCTTTTAATTCTTGGTGGCTGCGGGGCACTACTTGTGCTAGTCACTGCACCAGCTTGAGCTGTACTTATGGGATTTGCCACATCACCAACTGTTACTGCAGTGCTGGTTTGTCTAACAAGCGGCTTGCTATGGGGGCTCTCAGCCGGGGGGAGGAACCAGGAGTACAAGCGGGGAGACCCCAGAAGAGGATCAGGGCTGCTCTGTGCAAAACCATTACAGAGTCGGTAAGTATAACATGTTGGTTATTTAGAAAAAAAAAAACACAAAACGCACCTTTACCAGCTAGTCACAGCTCTGGTACTTTGGTATCAATCACCTGTAAAGTTGTGTGTTCTTCACATAAAGTATATTAATACCAATTTATATGCATCAAAATTACCGTATCGGCGTATAACACGCACAGGTGTATAACACGCACATTCATTTTAAGAGGGAAGTTTCATGAAAAAAAAATAAATTTTAAATAAGGAACTTTGAAGCAAAATAATGGTCAGGGCCCATCTGAAGCCTCACCATTGCCATCACTGCAGCCTGATCAATGCCCATCTGCAGCCTCACAAGTGCCATCAATGCAGCCTCATCAGTCCACATCAATGCAGCAGCCTCACCATTGCCATCAATGCAGCAGCCTCACCATTGCCATCAATGCAGCAGCCTCACCATTGCCTCAATGCAGCAGCCTCACCATTGCCATCAATGCAGCAGCCTCACCATTGCCATTAATGCAGCAGCCTCACCATTGCCATCAGTGCAGCCTAGAGGAGACAGGGAGAGGGGCGGGATGAGCGCCGACAGATTACATACAGTGAGAATCTCCTATGATAGACAGAACAGTGGTCCAATGGCGGCCCAGGAGATGGGACTTCCTATTACAGAGGCCGCCAAGTAAACAGGAGATTCTCACTGTATGTAATCTGACGGCGCTCATCCCGCCCCTCTCCCTGTCCCATCTGAGGCAGCTAAAATTGAAGTATTGGCGTATAACACGCACACGCTATCTGCACCTGATCTTCATGGTGAAAAAGTGAGTGTTATACGCCAATAAATACAGTAGTTCAAATTGGAGCACTGGAGATTTGGCACCAATGAAATTAATAATGTTTTAGTTTTCAACACATACTCACAGCACTGTGGTTGTGGTATTACCAGCCAGTCACAGCACTGGTGCTTTGGTATCAATTACCTGTATAAAGTTGTTTGTTTTTTGCATAAAGTGCATGAATACCAATTCATGATTGGTCACTGAATGAAGAGAATACGGAGTCCTGTGCATCTTCTGGTCTGTTTCAGTTCCGAATTCAGCCCAAAATTTGGGCTGAAATTGGACCTGAAGTGGTGAATGGAGACGCACCGGACCCCCTGCTGTGAGCCGCTGTGACCTCCATTGTGAACCCAGCCAAAGTCTGATCTCTGATAGTCAGTGGAGGGGGGAGGGGATGAAAGCCAATAACAGCGAGTGACCTGAAGGACTATGATGGGAACTCCCAGTGTAACCGGCCAATCAGAAGTCTGTCTTTGTATAACTTTCATCTAGGTGACATGTCTGGATCCCTCACATAGAAGATTTATACCAGAATCCTGCAGAATATTATATCATTTATAGGATAATTCTCACTTCAGCCACTGCAGAGTACAGCCAGGATGTCTGAGCGTCTCACATAGAAATTTTATTTTAGAGTCTTGGAGATTATTCCATGATAAATCCAGTATGTTGAGGGATTGGTTGTTGATAAGAATGGATCGGAGATCATCCCAGCCGGAGGAAGTCATATCACAACCATGCAACCTGCAGAGACAAATCCAGACACATGATATTATATTATAAGATGAATATGAGGAATTATTCCCATTTAGTAAAAAGTAACATAACATCACTAGAGCGGAATATCAGGATATACAGAATGTTATACAGAGGGAAGATCTTGTTATTAGGGAAGCTGATGAAGGTGAAGCTGTTGTAGTACTTATGTCTACACAGTATAAAGAGGGGGGCGCTGTGACAGCTCAGTCACCCCCTTATGTACCCGGTTATTAAGCAGGACCTCACACAGTGTCTCATACAGGGGCTTCTGAAATTGATAGATAAAGGAAAGGATCTGGGGGGTATATGAAATAATATAGCAGAATGTCTGATGGTGGATACCCCAGTGACCCCAATATTCCATCACCTTCCTAAAGTCCACAAATCAAGAGTTCCCATTGAAAGTCACTGGATTGTGGCAGGAATAGGATTCCTTATAGAGAATGTAGGGGGGGGGGTGGATATACATTTCCAGCCTTTAGTGCTGAGACTTCTGGGATATATTAGAGATACAAGTACTATATTGGTGGATATTCCATATTTACAATGGGATTCTACATTCACATGGGGACATTTCACATTAAAGCATTTTATTCTTCCATCCCCCATTCTTTAGTGTCTCCAGCAATCAGATATCATCTCCATAGATATAGATCATATACTAGGATGTTACAAGAATTATTACAGAGGATGTAAAGGATGAAGGTGTTTTACCTTAACCACTTCAGCCCCCGGAAGGATTTACCCCCTTAATGACCAGAGCACTTTTTACAATTTGGCACTACGCTGCTTTATCTGGTAATTGTGCGGTCATGAAATGACACAAATGCCTTTCGTAAAAAAAAATTCAATAAGCGTATATTTATTGGTTTGTGCAAAAGTTATAGCGACTACAAACAATGGTATATTTTCTGGAATTTACACAGCTTTTAGTTTATGACTGCCTATCTCATTTCTTGAGATGCTAAAATGACAGGGCAGTACAAACCCCCAAAATACCCCTTTTTGGAAAGTTGACACTCCAAGGAATTTGCTAAGAGGCATGTTGAGCCTATTAAATATTTTTTTGTCACAGGTGACTGAATGACAAAAAATATATTTTTACACAAAGTTGTCACTGAAATGATATATTGCTCACACATGACATGGGTATATGTGAAATTACACCCCAAAATACATTCTGTTGCTTCTCCTGAGTATGGGGATACCACATGTGTGGGACTTTGACAGTCTAGCCGCGTACAGGACCCCGAAAACCAATCACCGCCAGATTTCTAAGGGCGTAAATTGTTGATTTTACTACCTATCACAGTTTTGGAGGCCATGAAATGCCAAGATGGCACAAAACCCCCCCAAATGACCCCATTTTGGAAAGTAGACACCCCAAGCTGAGAGGCATGTTGAGTATTTTGCAGATCTCGCTTTTTGTCACAAAGTTTTGAAAATTGAAAAAAAAAATCATTTTCGTTCTTCATTTTCCAAAATAAATAAGATCTGCTAAATACTCACCATGCCCCTTAGCAAATAGCTTGGGGTGTCTACGATCCAGAGGTCCGGGCCACCGTTAGCAAAAGAGCGGCAGAAGATAGCGGAGAAGCCGGCAGAAGATCCGGACACCGGGAGAAGACGCCGGAGAGCCCCTCGAAGTCGGAGGAAGACCCCCGAAGTCAGAAGAAGACCCCCAGAGTCTGCAGAAGACCCCCGAAGTCTGAAGAAAACCCCAAGAGCTGCCTAATAAATTTCTTTAAAAACCTGTGTACTGTGTTTTTTTATTGACACTTTTTTCCCTAGGTGAATGGGTAGGGGTACGATGTACCCCATACTCATTCACAAAGGGTGGGGGGCCGGGATCTGGGGGCCCACTTATTAAAGGGGCTCCCGTATTCCGATAATCCCTCGCCCGCAGACCCCGACAACCAACGGCCAGGGTTGTTAGGAAGAGGCCCTTGTCCTCATCAACATGGGGACAAGGTGCTTTGGGGAAGGGGGGGCACAGGGTGCCCCCTCCCCCAAAGCACCCACCCCCCATGTTGAGGGCATGCGGTCATGGTACAGCTCAGGAGAGGGGCACTCACTCGTCCCCACCCCCTGCGTGCTTGGATAAGGGACTGGTATGGATTTTGGGGGGACCCCCACGCCGTTTTTTCGGCGTAGGGGTTCCCTTTAAAATCCATACCAGACCTAAGGGCCTGGTATGCCCCTGGAGGGAAACCCATGCCGGTTTTTAAATTAAAATTTGGCGTGGAGTTCCCCCTCAAGATTCAAACACAGTGCCTGGCATTGGCTTGGATCCAAGTCGGATCCCCGTACCAGTGTGAACCTGGCTCACAAGATATCGGCGAGATTGACACAATATCAGTCAACAATACAGAAGTTGACCAAAGAGTGGTGGTAAAGAGCTGAAAAACCACATGATTTGGTGAAAGTTAGCTGGAAAAGTCCTGCCGTCTGTATGCAATACAAACTTATGGCCAACGCCCTTTGTACAAAAATACAAGGGAAAGTTTGTACAAAGTCCTATCGTGTGTATGGGGCTTTAAATCTTGAGAAAGCCATAAGGATTGCCAGAGCATATGCAATGTCAAGAAAGGACATGCAGGTACAGGAAGGAAC
The DNA here is from genome assembly GCF_042186555.1 of Aquarana catesbeiana. Taxonomy (NCBI): domain Eukaryota; kingdom Metazoa; phylum Chordata; class Amphibia; order Anura; family Ranidae; genus Aquarana; species Aquarana catesbeiana. The sequence goes on along the minus strand of NC_133326.1, from coordinate 735,704,299 downwards.
ACAGCTCCATAATAATGTTATAGAAAATCACAGCAGCAGATATGGGCAAGAAAGAGCATACAAAGGAATAAAGGGCATCTATGGCACTGGGACAAGTAACACACAAGCAACATGTGGATATTGGGGAAACATGCACCATAAAAATAGCGTCTGTCCTGCAAGGGGGCAGAGATGCAATAAAAGCAAGAAAAGAGGACATCTTGCCAGGGTGTGTAAACTGTCTTCACAAACGAGAAGGTCAAATACACAGTCTGTACATGCCATAGAGGACAATGATGACAATGCAGGGTCAGACTGCACCCTAATATATCTTGCAGCAGTACAGAAAACTCATCAGTCTGCAGATAAGGCAAATGTAACATTACAGATAGGGGCTAACAAAACTCCATTCACATTCAAAATAGATACAGGAGCCCAGGTAAATTGTGTGCCAAGCCACATATACCTGGAATACCTCAGTAATGAATCCCCCTTAGAGACTCAGGACCTACCAAAAACTATTGGGATATGGGGTGAAAAGCTGAAAGTAATGGGTCGCTGTCATGCAAAATGTTCTTACAAGGGATCTGAAAAGGTTTTACAATTGTTTGTGATAGAAACACAAGTCCCAGCTATGCTAGGTCTCAGAACAAGTAAAGAGATTGGACTTGTGAAGATCATAATGACTGTGGATGGTGGGCACAGAGGTCTGACAGAGGCTGACATTAAACGTGAGTACTGTGATCTATTCAAGGACCTAGGGTGACTCCCAGGTGTAAGTCGCATACGTATAAAAGAGAGTGCACAGCCTGTCATTCACGTCCCAAGGAGAATACCTTTAACTCTTATGGATAAATGCAGACAAGAACTCACTAGGATGGAGAAGCTGAAAGTAGTAAAAAAAAATCACAGAACCATCGGAATGGGTCAGTTCTATGGTTGTGGTGGAGAAGAAGAACACAGGTACAATTCGTATATGCATTGACCCACGTGATTTGAACAAAGTCATAATGAGAGAACACTACAAACCCCCCCCATAGAGGATATAGCGCACAAGTTAGTAGGAGCAACAGTATCTAGCGTACTAGATGCCCATTCTGGTTACTGCCAATTGTGTCTTGATGAAGTCAGCAGTTACTTGACCACTTTCAACTCCCCTTTGGGTTGATGGCGCTTCACAAGGGTACCTTTTGGCATAGCATCTGCGCAGGTAATATTTAAAAAGAAATCACACAGACTTATCTCTGGTTTATAGGGTGTTGAAGTAATAGTTGATGATTTGCTGGTCTATGGACAGGATCAAATTGAGCATGACAACAACCTTATTGCTTTGCTCAATGAGTGTCGTGAGAAGAATTTTACACTCAATCCAAACAAAATGCAAATTGGGGTAGAAGAAGTTACATATTTTGGACACCCGCTAACCAAAGAGGGCTTGAAGCCTGATCCAAAGAGGATTACAGCAGTTCTTAACATGAAGGCCCCAACCCCCAGAAAGGAGCTGGAGACATCACTAGGTATTTTCAACTATCTATCCAAATTCTCTCATGGCTTTGCTCAACAGATAGCACCGCTATTAGTAAAGACGGAAAAGACTTTTGACAAAGTGAAAGAACTGATTACTAAACATCCAGGGCCAATACTGAAATATTTTGATGTAAACTGTGACACTGTACTTCAAATGGATGCATTCCAGTTTGGGCTAGGTGCTGTACTGACTCAACAAGGACATCCTGTGGCATATGGTTCACGAGCACTGACCATAACGCGAGCCAATTATGCTCAAATTGAGAAAGAAATGCTGGCCATTGTGAATGGATGTGAGAAATTTCACCAGTACATATATGTTCGCCCCGTATTTGTGGAAACGGACCGCAAGCCATTGGAGTACATCCTACAGAAATCACTAGCTTCTACACCTCCATGTCTGCAGCGGTTGGTTATGAAATTACAGCAGTATGATCTCACAGTGAAGTATAAGCCTGGAAAGGAAATTCCAATGGCAGATACCCTGTCTAGGGTGTTTCCAGAAGGACATGAAGCAGGGGATGAACCTGAGTTGGAAGAACAGGTACATACAGAACCAGTGAACATTCCAATATCGGATGTACGGCTGGAGAAGATAAGACAAGACACCAAACAGGATAAAGTACTAGAAAAAATAACTTGTGTCATGTGCAATGGCTGGCCAGAAAAATGAAAGAAGCTGTGTCCTGAACTACAGGGATTCTGGCCTATAAAAAAAGATGAGCTATACATTCATATGGATAACATATTTTTGGGTGACTGTATTCTCATTCCTAAGTCAAAGCAGGCAGAAATACTGGAGCAAATTCACCAGGGACATTTGGGCATCACTCAGTGTAAGCGCAGAGCACAGGAGTTGGTTTACTGGCCTAATTTGGACTTTGATATTGAGACACTTGTGAAGAAGTGTGAAACCTGCCAGACATTTCAAAAACACAATGCAAAAGAACCTCTTACACCGTGGAATGCTCCCTCATGGGCATGGCAGAGACTGGCTACAGATTTTTTTTTTCATTTTGAGGACAACCATTACCTGATAGTAGTAGACTACAGCAAATACTTTGAACTAGTGTAGCTGAGAAATTGCAAAGTGTCAACAGTCATATGAGCCTTCAAAACAATACTTTCAAGACATGGAGTGTGTGAAGAACTTGTGTCTGATAATGGCCCACAATTCTCATGTTTTGAGTTCCAGTGCTTGCAGCATGAATGGGAAATCAGGCACAAAGCCACGAGCCCTTATCACCCATAGGCCAATGGTCTAGCAGAGAAGTATGTTGGCATAGCCAAATCCATTATACTGAAAGCGCAATCATCAGGGCAGGATGTGTACCTAGAACTGTTAAACTATCATGCAACACCTATTGAAGGTTTATGTTCACCTGCACAGCTGCTAATGGGTAGAACACTGAAGACCACAGTGCCCATTGCACCACAGAAATTGCAGCCTCAGTCTATTCCACAGGATCGAGTAACAGTTCAGAGGATCATAATCATGAAAAGGCAAAAACTGTATTTTGATAAATCTACAAAATCCCTTTGTCCACTCTCTGCTGGGCAAGCTGTGTGACACAGAGTCACTTGGAATACATGGGAACCTGCTTGAATTATCAAAGAAGCCAATTCACCAAAATCATATATAATTGAGACCAAGTGGGGACAAAAACTGAGACGAAACAGGTGTCATCTTCGTCCAGACACTGCCGCGGATACATCATTAGAGGAACCGAATGACAATGGAGATAAAAAAGAAAGCCCATCATGGCACAGAAGTCCTAAACATGGATTTTGAGTCTACTGAGGATACCGAGGACAGCATAAACATATCAGCATGTGATAATGCTGGGAGTGACTCTCAACTGCACACCAATCCTACGGATGATGAGCCAGCGGTTACTTTCTCTCGCTGTGGTCGAGCTATTAAACCAAAGGAATGGAGGGACTTTGTCTCATTTTAAATGTTTCATACTGGAGAGGGAAGATGTAATGATGTGTATGCCTTATGTTAAACTTCAAGTTCAATTGTTATGCCTAGTTCCTTATGCATGTTAGAAACAATTACCAGTTTTAGTCATGTGATCTAGGGATGGGGAGCTTTGGTGGTTGTAAGATGGATGCTGCTGAATAAACACCAGGCTCCTGTTCAAGCTCCTTGCTGTCTACCTATACTTTGTGTTAAAACATCACAGTGAGGAGTAAAATCACCATTTTATGCCCTTAGAAATCCTGAAGGTGGTGCTTGGTTTTCGGGGTCCTGTACGCGGCTAGGTTCCCAAAAAGTCTCACACATGTGGTATCTCCGTACTCAGGAGAAGCAGCAGAATGTATTTTGGGGTGTAATTCCACATTTACCCATGCCATGTGTGAGCAATATATCATTTAGTGACAACTTTGTGTAAAAAAAAAAAAAAATTTTCCTGAAACTTGTGGCAAAATATAAAATATTCCATGGACTTAACATGGCTCACAGCAAATAGCTTGGGGTGTCTACTTTCCAAAAAGGGGTCATTGGGGGGGTTGAACTGTCCTGACATTTTATGCCCAACATTAAAAGATTATGCCACACATCATCCACTCTTGTAACCACTTGAACCACCAAGTCCTTTCTGACACTTTGTTTACATGAAAATATTTTTTTAGCTAGAAAACTACTTTGAACCCCCAAACATCATATGTTTTATTAAAGCAGAGTCCCCATAGATTGAAATTGTGGGTGTTGCAATTTACAAAGTATTTGCACAGTGATTTTTCAAACGCAATTTTTTGGGAAAAAATGCTTTTTTGAATCTTAATGCACAAAAACACACTATATTGCCCAAATGTTTGGTGAAATAAAAAAGATGATCTTTTGCTGAGTACATAGATACCAAACATGACATGATTTCAAATTACGCACATCTGCGCAGCAGCAACAAATTATATACATTTTTAAAAGCCTTTAAAAGCCTTTACAGGTTACTACTTTAGATTTACAGAGGAGGTCTACTGCTAAAATTACTGCCCTTGATATGACGTTTGCGGTGATAGCTCACATGCATGGTGCAATTGCTGTTTACATGCGACACGAGACCAACGCTTGCGTTCACCTTTGCGCGTGTGCACGGGGAGACAGGGGTGCTTTCATTTTTTTTATTTACACTGTCCCTTTAATTTTTTAACATTTTTTAAAATCATTTTTATTGTTATCACAGGGGATGTAAATATCGCCTATGACAGCAAAATGTAGTGACAGGTACTCTTTTTTGAAAAAAAATTGAGGTCTATTAGACTCTAGATCTTTCCTCAGCCCTTAAAGCATCTGACCACACCAAGATCTGTGTGATAAAATGCTTTCCCAACTTCCCAATGGTGCTGTTTATATCCAGAAAAACCGAAGTCATGAAATGCTTGTAGCTTCCAGTTTCTTAGGCCATAGAGATAATTGAAGCCATTCTGGTCTCTGATCAGCTCTATGGTCAGCTGGCGGAACCACCGACTGCATTTTCAGGTTCCCTGGTGGGAGAGGAGAGCCTGAGAAAACCATGGAAGATGGCGAGAAGGAGACGTTCCCTCCCACTGCTTGTAAAAGCAGTCTAGAGGCAAATTAGCCACTAGGATTGCTTTTACATGAAAGCCGACTGCCGGCTGAAATGAACGATACCAAGATGATGCCTTAACTTGCAGGCATCATTCCGGTAAAACCACTCAAAGTGCAGCAACATACCAGTACGTCGCTGGTCCTTGTTGGGCATATATTGTAATGTTATTTTTTTCATGCAGCCTGTGGGTTAGATGAAAAAAAAAGAATCTAACAGATTCCTCCATGCACATTGATTGATCAGTGGTATGCCCACCATTAGAATACCACCCTGCATCCACCCATTTGTAATGATGGGCATACATGCACCGTTTTTTTTTTTTTTTAATTCAGCCCACGGGCTGAACGGAAAATAAGAACAGATTCCTCCATTCACATCGATCGATGTGGATGAAGAAATCTCTGCCAAGAAAAGTAAATTAAAATATATGCCGAAGCAATGGGCACTATCCGCCTTAATGTCCACCCCTGCCCCCATGTTTCTGCATATATGCACTTTTTTTAAGTGTGGTAGTGAAATCACCTCCTACAGCGCTGGAGTCATGGATTTACGTATCATGAGAGCAAACCCTGTTGCTGTCAGAATAAATAAACCTGTGCTGCAGCTGAATGGCATACCTGCAAAGCAAATAATGGCAAACAATAAAGCACAGTAACAGCTTAGTATAACAGAAGAATGACATTCCTGCAAAGCCAACACGATAAAACACAGTAACCATAAAAGATTACAGTTATGCATAAAGTACAGTAAAACAGAGCAGAACAATAGAGAGAGGCAAGAACAATAAAACAACAACTGGTTTTGGCTTTTTTCTTTTTTATATATTTTTTCTTTTTTTTACACTTTTATTGTAACTATAAACATGGCCATCTAACATTTTTCGAGACCCTGTGTAAGTGTGCCCTATGACTGTGCCGTGCTGTACCCTATTCTAATACTCCACTAGTGCACTGGTAGCGACAGAAACATTCACCGATGCAGAGACCAGGTTGCTCAGGACAATAAAAGCGAGTGTCACGCCTATATCCACATTTTCTGCAGACACGATATCTTCTTTGGGGTGCAGTTTGGGTAGAGGTACCACTGAGGACGTCCGGAAAAAGCCTCTCATGCAGACGGCTCACTGCATTTGCATTGGGAAGTTGTGGCACAGCACTGTCTGGAAACGGTGGGCTGTGATGATCTCTTCCTGGAATTTTAGGAAGGATCCAATTCATCCTGATGCTTTGTATAGCACATAAACGTTCAGCAGAGCCAATGGAAGTAAGTATACAGGCACTACTTGTACCAGCGTCTGACCTGTCGGGCAATTTAGTATGGCACCATCATCTGGTCTTTGAAGTCCACCCCTCCCATGTTAAGGTTGTATTCATGGACACAGGGGCTTCTCAACAACACCAGTTGCCGTTGGAATTTGGACTGTCGTATCTGCGTGAATGGAGGACAGAATGAAAACATTCCATGTGTCCCTCCACTTCACTACAAGCAATTTATTACACTTCAAGCAGGCTCTCTCCCTGTCTAAGTTGTAAATCTACAAGCCTTTGGTGGAAGCTCCGGCAATTAGATCGCACAGTGCCACATGCACCAATTCCAGAATCAAAAAGGTGACTAAAGAGTGGCATGCTTGTGTAATACTTGTCCATGTGCAAGTGGTACCCCTTTCTGAATAAGGGTGACACCAAGTTCCAAACAATATTACCGCTGCTCCCAATGTAGTCTGGGCAGTTGGGGGCTGTTATATTTTCCCTTGTAAACAAGAAAACTATATGTATAGCCTGTGGCAGAGCTTATACAACTTGACCCCATATCTGGCACGCTTGTTGGACAGAAACTGTTTGAAAGCAAGGTGTCCTGAAATCAGGGATTCAACAACACAGACAACTTGATCAGGAATAAACAAGGCTGCAAATTGTTGGCTGAAGTGGTTTACAAGGGGCCAAATTTTGTGGAGTCTATCATATTAAGGGTGACCCCGAGGATGACAGATTTCATTGTTGTTGAAGTGCATAAACCGCAAGATCTGCTCATATCTAGTCCTGGCCATGGAAGCAGAGAACACGGGCATTTGATGAATTGGGTCAGTGGACCAATATCACTGCAACTTACACTTTTTAGTAATGCCCATGAGGAGGGATAGGCCCAGAAAGGTCTTAAATTTGGGAACTGTAATAGGTTTTCAGGCAAATTCTCTGGCAAGGGTCAAATGGGGATTTGCGGTGATAAATTGACCAGCGTATAAATTGTTTTGGTCCACAATAGATCTGTACAGATCTTCCGTGAAAAACAGCAAATGAAAGTCAAGGGAAGTAAAATCCGCTGTTTCCACCTGAATTCTGGGTTGGCCAGTGAATGGGGGAAGTACGGGCGCTGCAGAAGTGGTGGGCTGCCAATCTGGATTTGCAAACACATCAGGAAGGGCACTATGGGCTCTACTGGCCTGTGTTTGAACTCTTGGTGGCTGTGGGGCACTACTTCTGCTAGCCACCGCACCAGATTGAACTTCACTTATGGGACCAAGTGTTACTGCAGTGCTGGTTTGTCTATGACCAGGATGTACTAGGCCGCTGGTGCTTGCCAGTTCACCAGAAGGTTGAGCGGCACCATGCGGTTGTTGCACCTCAACAACAGAAGAACAGGGTCAGGGTCAAAGATATTGATCCATTCAGATACTATACTAGTAAGGGAGGTGTATGGTTTGTGTGTGTTAGTGTACCTGGCACTAATCTGACACTTACGCTAAAACCTAACTGATGTCACCCGTGACACTAATACAGTGATCAGGAAAGAGATCTGTACACTATACTAGTGACACTGTGACAGGGAGTGAAAGGGTTAACTGGGGGGCAATCAGAGGGTAAACCTTTATTAGGGGGTTAATGGGGGTACCCTAAACCACAGTAAGATGTCCTCTCCTCTCGAGCTGGAACACAAAAGGGCTCCACAAGGGGAGATGACATCACTTCCTCTGTCTTTGTTTAGATTACACAGGTAGAGGTCAGTCTGCCATTCGCCAGAAGCGATCAGCAGGTCCAGGCCCTAATTCATTGGCCTGGGTTTGTAGACTGAACAGTTCTGAAATGAATCTCATCGTTATGGAAATGGCAGGGGCACGTGTGCGCCCCCCTACCCGTGCGCGACCAACATACAATGATGGTGCGCAGGACAGCCAACCTGCTGCAGTACAACTGCAGGGGCTGGTCAGGAACCGGTTATTGTTATTTCTGCATTCTCTGTATTAAGGTAAAACAGATTCTGCATGCAGCTCCCCCCATCCCCCAATACTTACATGAGCCTGATCTCCATCGCGCAATGTGCACAAGAGCAGAGGCTCTCTTGGCTCCCTCCCTCCTCATTGGCTCAGACACAGCAGGGGGAGTCATTGGCTTCTGCTGCTGTCAATCACAGCCAGTGATGAGGGAGTGGGGGGCATCTTATAGACACACAGAGCCCAGGCTCAGGAGCGAGCATGTACAAGTGCCCCATAACAAGCGGCTTGCTATGGGGGCTCTCAGCTGGGGGGAGGAGTCAGGAGTACCAACGATGAGATCCAGGAAGAGGAGGATTTGGGCTGTTCTGTGCAAAACCATTACAGAACCGGTAAGTATAACATGTTTGTTATTTTAAATAAAAAAATCACAAAACACACCTTTACTATCATTTTATTATCTGTTTGTTGAATTTATATTAGCTCCTCATTTGTCTTATTTGATGGTGTGTACTATGTACAGAAATTTGGAACATCGATGGGATGGTCGGAGGAGTTTCACATGTTACTGAAAATATCCCCTTTAGGAGCTATATATATATATATATATATATATATATATATATATATATATATATATAATTTTTATCAGCATATAACACGCGCCAGCAGATAACATGCACTCCAAGTTTAGGAGGGAAGTTTAAGGAAAAAAACTTACATTTTAAGCGTCCATCTTCAGCCTTATCAGTGTCCATCTGCAGCCTTATCAGTGTCCAGCTGCAGCCTTATCAGTATCCATCTGCAGCCTTATCAGTATCCATCTGCAGCCTTATCAGTATCCATCTGCAGCCTTATCAGTATCCATCTGCAGCCTTATCAGTGTCCAGCTGCAGCCTTATCAGTGTCCAGCTGCAGCCTTGCCCAGTGTCCCCATCTTCAGCCTTATCAGTATCCATCTGCAGCCTTGCCCAGTATCCATCTGCAGCCTTGCCCAGTATCCATCTGCAGCCTTGCCCAGTATCCATCTGCAGCCTTGCCCAGTATCCATCTGCAGCCTTGCTCAAAATTGCAGCATTGCAACATGATCGTTTTTTAAATTATTGCGCCGCTAAGATACACAGAGCCGGATATCCTGAGTATTTGGCTCCTCTCGGCTCGTCTCGCAGTTCCGCCCCTTGGCCCAGCTCCTATGATAGACACAACGCCAGTCCAATGGCGGGACGTAAAGGCTAGGAGGCGGGACTGCGAGCGAAGCTGAGCCTAGCCGAGTACACAGTACACTCGGCTCGGTCTTTGCTCCTCTTCCCCTCACAAACAGTGGGGATCGGCGTATAACACACACCCACAATTTTCCCCTGATTTTAAGGGGAAAAAAGTGCGTGTTATACGCCGATAAATACTATATATATATATATATATATATATATATATATATATATATATATATATATACATACATATATATTTATATGTGTGTGTGTGTCACAGGTGCATATGAGCAGTGTATGCCTGATTTTAGTAGGCTTGCTAATCGCACACCTGTGCACTGGCTTCATAATCATCCCAGGAATAGAGGTCGGTGCTCATCCTTGGGAGACAGCTCCGCCCGGCAGACAGGAGATCTGGCCTAGGAGTCAGGAGGGAGCCAGTGCAGCACGAAGCTGCAAGCACAGAGGTGCTGAACGTCAGTTCTGGGGAAGACAGACCAAGGCCTAAGGTGTGAGGCCTGTGTTTTGTGCTGTGTTTTTAGCCAGGAAGGCTGAATGCTGGTTGTTCTGAAGCAGGACTGTAATGCTGAATACCCCTGCGAGGGAATCTAATGTTTATTTTTGAAATTTGTTTCTTTTGAATAAAAATGGGCTGCCATGCTCTTGAAAATGCAGTCGGACTGACACAATTTCTCCAACTCGGATGCACAGCTAGAGCTTAATCACCCCAGATCGTTAGGCCCCTTTTCACGTAGAAACGGAGCCCGCCTCGGTCCGCAGGCTCAGCGGGAGATCTGTCCGTTGATCTCCACTGAGCCGGCGGATGACAGGTCCCTCTCTGCTCACTGAGCGGGGAGGGGCTTGTCAGGCGCCGCTGCCGCCTATGGAGGGATCGGACGAAAATGGACAGCGTGTCCGTTTTCGTCAGATCTCACCCGATCCGATCCGCCAGCGACGGATCTGGACGTAGAGCCATACGTCTGCTTTTAGCGGATCGGACGGGGTCGGATGTCAGCGGACATGTCTCCGCTGACATCCGACGCTCCATAGGCTAACATGGATCGCCCATTCAGGTCCACCGTCAAAACTGACAGGCGGACCTGAACGGTCCGATCGTGTGAAAGGGGCCTTAAAGTTGGTGGAGAAATTGGAATTGGGCATGGATGGCGCTTGTCCAGATCCTCGCATGCCAGAAACCATGAGTGTCAGAGACTGTGTGTATTGCTGTTGCTGTGTGAAGCAAAATGATGGGTGCTGTGTCTCAGCTGTAAAGGGACAGTATGCCAACATTTTGTTTTGAAGGAACTCTGCATCTGTTGCTGCAAAGATGCATGTTGTTGCCAGTAGCAACAAAGACAAGGTCGGTCCTGAGACCTATGGTGGATGGTGGAATGATCCTGATGAGAGTCCTGGCTGGTGGGCTCAAGAGGAACTGTTACAGCCAGTTGGAGAGGGCTGGAGAAGCTCTGCAGGGAGAGTGCAGTCTCCTATGGTAACCAGAGATGGAGTGTCTTCTGGATGGTGGGGCTGCTATGAGGAGGTGGCTCACTATTCCCACAAAGAGGGCTGTGAAGCCCGAGAGTCTTTTATTTCACCTTGTGATCACTTGGGGAAATACAGCAGGAGAAAGCAACAGGCTGACTGGAAGTTCAAGAGGAGAGCGTTTGCCCATAGCAACACCTGTGATTCCAAGTCTGCAGACTGGGTGAGAAAAACTATGTGATTGTGCGCACAGGAGTGGAAGTGACCCCAAATGGGAGATCCCCTGTTTGTGCTAAAAAGGACTTGCCTTGCTTCAGTGTTCTGTTCAGTGGGGAGGCAAGTATTAAAATCAAAAATGACATGTGCATAGGTGTGCGCAGCCTATTGCATTTGGGTGTGCACCTCAAATGTAATAAAACATGGACAGTGTTAGTAGAGCAGGGGACTTGTCAGTAGGGCAGAGGTTGGTTTCAGTAGGGCAGTGGATGGTGTCAGTAGGTTTTTATTTTTTATTTTTTTTTACAATTCTTTTTAGGAGCCCTGTTTAGGGGCTTTGGTGAACTATAAGCAGGAGAAATCTGTGCCGCACGGGGTGATTAGGGCATGCCCAGGCACACCCGGCACACCCCCTGCGCACGCCTATGGACATGTGTGATAATGCAAAGCTTGATGTCTGGAATGAAACTTCATCTGCTCACAGTGGTGAGGGTGGGGTACTACAACATGGTGTGGTTAAAAATGTGTTGTCACAATGCAGTTTAAAACAAAGTGATGTGTTTAATGTGTCTGCTGCTGAGCCACTCTGTCCTGTGTCTCCTTGCACAGTTGGAGAGGTGCTGTGTACTACCTCTGATGGGAGTTCAACCAGTACAGACTGGGATGGTATGGCCAGATAGATATTAGCATGGTGGAAAGAACTTTCTGTTGGTAAAGGTGTAGTGGACACAATGGCTGCTGTGCCAAGAGAGGTGTCTGTGGAACAGCTTGTAGACCACAGTGCATTGGCTGTTGCAGGGATTGACCCTCTCATGGCTGAAGGTCCGAGCGAGTGTAAACGCACAGCGGAAATTGTGTCCACAATGCAAAAAGGGAAAAATGTGTATTTTGTGACAGTCATGCTTAAGGAAATGTTAAAATCATGGAGTGTACAGCCAGAGTATATCTTGCCATCCTCTCCTGTGTTTGGAGAACTTGTACCATGGGGTACAGGTGATTGGAGCTGGATATTGCAGGCTGTACTGTGTAGAAATTGCAAATGGTGGAATTGTTTAATGTAATGTTTTGTATTAATGTGGAAAGTTGTCTCACAGTGTGCTGGATTGCTTCATATAAAGGTTGTGTAAGAGGGGCAATCCGGAGCCCTGTTAGACAAGGCAGAGGTATCGGAAATACCTGCGGTAAGGATGAGCTCCGGCGTCTTCGCACAACCCCCGTGCAGAGCCCGCCAGGAAGTCGGCACTGCGCTAATCACAAGCAGTGAGACATTTCCCGATCTCTGCAGCCGCACATCAGGAACATTTCTCACTGCCTGTGATTAGCGCAGCACCGTGCCGACTTCCTGGCGGGCTCTGCACGTGGAGTGTGCGAACACGCCGGAGCTCATCCTTAACCAGCAGTAACAGAAATGGTAAAAACTGGTGTGGAAAAAAGTGCTGTGCAAGAACAGTCACTGATGCAGTGTTTGACAACAACAGGGGGAGATGTGAAACTGTGGGAAGGTCCCATAGAGACTAACTGCTGTGTGGTCCCTCCTCAGACACTCTCCTAGCAAGTGATGGGACCAGAGTTCCTGGTGGTTTTGAACTGGATAATTTTGAAAAAGTGGTTGCCAGGGGTAACCACACAGGTATCAGTGAAACTGAAACCCAAAAAGTGCTAGGTAAAGTTGAGACAGATGTCAAAGTAGGACCCCTACAGTCTTGGGAAAGTAGATCTGGGGGAGGTGAGAAAAAATGTAAGCTCCCAAAAATTAGGAAGAAATCCGCATGGAAGAACACTCGGAAAGAGAGGTGGGTGGAGTGCCCCTTTAGGAAGAAGGGTGTTGTATTTCTCCCTCCAGTGCGAAACAGTGGGGGGGAGGATATGTGGAGATGTGACCCAGTGTCACAGGTGCATATGAGCAGTGTATGCCTGATTTTGGTAGGCTTGCTAATTGCACACCTGTGCACTGGCTTCATAATCATCCCAGGAATAGAGGACAGTGCTCATCCTTGGAGACAGCTCCGCCTGGCAGACAGGAGGTCTGGCCTAGGAGTCAGGAGGGAGCCAGTGCAGCACGAAGCTGCAAGCACAGAGGTGCTGAACGTCAGTTCTGGGGAAGACAGACCAAGGCCTAAGGTGTAAGGCCTGTGTTTTGTGCTGTGTTTTTAGCCAATAAAGCTGAATGCTGGTTGTTCTGAAGCAGGACTGTAATGCTGAATACCCCTGCGAGGGAATCTGATGTTTATTTTTTAAATTTGTTTCTTTTGAAAAAAAAGGGATGCCATGCACTTGAAAATGCATTCGGACTGACACGATTTCTCCAACTCAGATGCACCACTAGAGCTTAATCACCCCGGATCATCACAGTATATATGTGTAGCACCCTGTAGTTTAGGCAGGGAGCTCCTCACAAATTTACTTGCCAGGAGTAGTTATCTTCGTTGATTGATAGCAATCTATTGATTTCTCCCTAAGTTTGGCCTTGTTGCACTTTTCTCTTCTACCACTAGGTGGCTGGGTACTTGGTGGTACTAGATATGAGAAGGGCAACCGAAGATCAGGTTATGGATTTATTGGGTATCTCAGCCAATGGGCAGGGGTTTTCTTGAATCCCTTGGCCTGCTGGGAGCACCTATATATTTGGGTATAGTCAGGTGATCTGTGTTTTTGTTGCAGGGTTCCCCTTAAAATCCATACCAGATCTGAAGGGCCTGGTATGGAATTTAGGGGGACCCCCACGTCATTTTTTTTTATAAATTTTGGCTCGGGGTTCCCCTGCGGGGAAATTCCATGCCGTTTTTATCAATGAACTTTTATGTGTATTGTCGGACTGACAATTGATTAATAACCACGAGTAGTTTTAAATGACTTTTTTCCTTTGAAATGTCATTTTGCTGTCAGACTGTTCTAAACACGGGAAACATGCGCCCCTTTACAGGCATACTATAGACACCCCCAGGTACGAAATTTAAAGGTATATTACACTTTTATTGTTTCACTTTAAGCATTATTAAAATCACTGCTCCCGAAAAAACTGCCTTTTTATAAAACTTTTTTTTGCATTGATACATGTCCCCTGGGGCAGGACCCAGGTCCCCAAACACTTTTTATGACAATACCATGCATATAAGCCTTTAAAATTAGCACTTTTGATTTCTCCCATAGACTTTTTAAGGGTGTTCTGCGGCTTTCGAATTTGCCGCGATCACCCCAAATTGTTCGCTGTTCGGCGAACTGAGGAACAGCCGATGTTCGAGTCGAACATGAGTTCGACACGAACTCGAAGCTCATCCCTAGTGACATTTCTCTATATTAACACAAAAGACGTTAACCACCCTGCCAAAAGGAAAACAATGTGGAAAGAAGCCCTGCAATTTAAATGTGATGTACTGTGTGCACAGGAGACACACTTTAGCAGCTTAGCACCTCCTAAATGCTCTAAATAAAAACTTCCCATATATTTTTCCCGCCAACGCGGACTCCAAGAAAAGGGGTGTTCTCACTGCAATTAGAGACACTATCTCCTTTAAACTCCATGATGAAATTAAAGACCCACAAGGATGGTATATAATACTAATTTGCGATATTACCTCCACAACATATACCATCGCCTACATCTACGCTCCAAATTCCAATCAAATTTGAGTTCTCCACAAAATTATATGCAAAGTCCATGCACACCAAAAAGGATCTCTGATCGTTTGTGGGGACTTTAATCTTATCCCAGATCCAATCATGGACTCCACTTCCTCATCCAACCGGATAGGACAAACCAGGGCTTTTTTTCTCAAGGAGAATAGGTGCAGGAACTCCCCCCCGTCTGAGTCAACCCTTGTCTCTGCCCCCTACCCACCTCTGACCACCATCCCTTGATTCCACCCCCTACCCACCTACCAGTACTGCCCCTTTTAGAGAATACAGAACCAAGTATCATTTTGTGGTGCTAAATCATTTGTATGGGACATGTTAATGATAAAAAGAAAAGCAGTAAAAAAGATCCCCTCAGCCAGCAACAATAGAATCCCAGCAATAGATAACCACACAACAATAGACTCCCCCAGCAACAATGGACTCCACCCCAACAACAATAGATTCCCTGCAGCAACAGTGAACCACCCACAATAAAATATCACACCCAGTAACAAAATATCCACCCAAGCAACATTAGACCCCCCCAGCAGCAACAGATCTCCAAATCCTCCAGCAGCTAGCATCAATAGATCCTCCAGCAGCCAGTAAAAATAGACCTCTCCCTCAACAGTAGATCCCTTCAAGCAACATAAGACCCCCCCAGCAACAATAGATTCCCCATCAGCAACAATAGACCCTCACACAAAATCAGATCCCTACCAGTGACAATATATCCCCCAGCAGCCAACATCAATAGACCCTCCAGCATACCCCACACCCCATGCTATTACATACATTCAGTGCTGGAGGTGCCGGAACTGCGTTCCCCCGCATTCCCGCTGAAAAAAAGCCCTGGGACAAACACCCTATAACATAATACACCAAAACAAGCTGTTTGATGCATGGCGATGTCTCCATGCAGGAGAGAAGGACTTTTTCTCTGCACCACACTGGTCCTACTCACGTATAGACCATTTTTTAGTGGATTAATGGTTTCTAACAAGGACAACTTCATCTTCAATCAACACTATCACATAATTAGACCACACATCAGTGGTCCTGACAGTTAAGGACTCATTCTCCTCTAACCCAGTACCAATATGTTGAGTTAACCCACTTCTCTTACAAAGAGAAGACACCAAAAAACACTGGAGGAGCACCTATTACAGTACTTTGCAGATAACAAAACTTCTGTAGACAATCACTTTACATTATGGAATGCCCATAGGGCATTCATGAGAGGTATCTTTATTAAATTGGGGGCAATGATGAAGAGGCAGCATCAAAAGCAGCTACAGGACCTTATAGATAAAATCCACAATTTAGAAATTCAAAATAAACAAAACCCCACATCCCCACTCTTTTGCCAACTAACCCAGCTCGGCTATGACCTCTGACTACTTCTATTGGGGGACTTTGAAAAATCCTCTAGAAGATTAAAAATGAATTACTATGTCAAAGGCAATAGAGCAGGGAAAATTCTGGCACAACGCCTTTGTGGTTGTTGATATAAATCTAAAGTCCCGTTCATTATACACCCACTTACACTATAGACAAACGCTACCATCCTAAAGACATAGCAGATGCCTGCAGCCACTACTATGGATCATTGTACAACCTAGAAAATGATGCAGACACATCAACCCACTCCTGAATCAATTAATAACTTTCTAACAAAAATGTCCCTCCCCCAGCTAACCCCAGCTCAGTTATTTCATCTAAATGCACCCTTCATGAATCAAGAAGTGCATCAAGCAATTGATACATTGCCACTAAATAAATCCCCAGGCCCAGATGGTTATATTGGGGAATACTACAAGACTTTCAAACAAGTACTATCACCCTACTTGACCAACATATATAACGCTGCAACTGCCTCCTCATCCTTCCTCCCAGAAATGTTAAAGGCATTAATAATAACCTTATCCAAGCCAGGGAAAGAACCATCTACTCCCCAGAATTTTAGACCTATATCACTCCTTATAAATGACTTAAAACAATATGCCAAACTAATTGCTTTACAATTAATTGATATTCTCCCTCAGCTTATACAGCCGGACCAATCCAGGTTTACTAAGGGATGCCAGACCACTGATGCAACGAGAGGCCTAATAAACATTAATTACCATGCAAAAATAAACGGCACGCCTTCTTAGTTTCTGGCTTTGGATGCAGAGAAGGCCTTCAACCGGATTCCATTGGGGGTACTTATCCAAGGTGTTGGAAGCTTTTGGCTTTACAGGTCCAATACTCTCAGCAATAGGGATGAGCTTCGTGTTCGAGTCGAACCCATGTTCGACTCGAACATTGCCTGTTCGGTCGTTCGACGAATTGCGAACGATATGGGCCGTTCGCACCAAATTCGTGTGGCGCGTCATGGCCCATAATTCACTGCAGCATCGCAGTGCATTGCTGGCTGATGATTGGCCAAGCATGCACTATGACCCGCATGCTTGGCCAATCACAGAGCCGTCGGTAGAGAGAGCTGTAATTGGCCAAAGCCAGGGTGGCTTTGGCCAATTATGGCTCAGGGGGTTTAGAACACGCCCCACACTATATAAGGCCGCCTGCACGGCGGCCCTGTGTAGTGTGTTCCGGCGTGCTTAGATAGAGAGAGAGAGAGACTGTGTCATTTTATTTGAGTTAGCTAGATTAGGCAGGACAGTCAGTGAGCTAGCTGCACTTATAGTGTATTGTGTATATATATGCATCCCAGGTGTTGCATATATATTGTGGCAGAGCAAGGCTCTGTCACTATGAAAATGGGGTTAAAGTGGACACAGAGTCTGCATATTGTCTGAGTGCAGAGCTACAGAGTGTAGGTTTGAGGTGGAGAGAACTGCTCTGGCAGTTTTCTCCAGGTTTTGCTAGTTCCTTATGGGGCTCTGTAGTTTGGAGATCCTTCAGAGTCTTGGGTGGGACGGGATCTCCAACCCTGTGTCCGGGTCTTGTGGACAGCCAGCAGGGTGTGTGCCCAGGTGCACACAGCCCATATAACGAGGGACTGGTGAGAGCAGAAAGGGTGGAGGAAGGTGAAGTTGGAGCAGTGGCTGCTAGTAAGTGTCTCTGTGTGAGAACAGATGCTGTGTGCGTTGAAGGGCTTCAAAGCTATGTGCGTCCAAGGAGCCAGATGCTGTGTGCGTTGAAGGGCTTCAAAGCTATGTGCGTCCAAGGAGCCAGATGCTGTGTGCGTTGAAGGGCTTCAAAGCTGTGTGCGTCCAGGGAGCCAGAAGCTGTGTGCATTGAAGGGCTGTAAAGCTGTGTGCGTCAAAGGAGCCAGAAGCTGTGTGCATTGAAGCTCTTGAAACTGTGTGTGACCAAGGAGCCTAAGACTGTGTGCATCCAAGCAGCTTGTTTGAGGGGCCTGTTCCCTATAGCAGCAATACTGCTGAAGAGTAGCCAGGTGGGCTAGCATTTTCATTTGGATTTTCTATTGTATTTACTTGCTGAAGCTTGGACCCCTGCGTGGGATTCCTGGATGGACTTTTGTTGTTTTTTCCTTTAATAAACGTGGGCTACCAGGCCCTTAACTATAAATGCCTCTCTGATGTGGACTCACTGCACTAAAACGCATCTATCCACTTGAGCTGAACAATCCCCAATGTCACAAGTGGTGCTCGAATGCGGGCATGTAGACGGTTGAATCTAGGTCCTTGCTCCATGGTGAGTCGCATCAGGAACTACTGCTAGCTGTGTGTGGCAGCCAGGCGAACAGCATTGCACAGAAGTTTGATGGACTGTGTTGCATGCAGGTTGTGTACCTGTGAAAGGAGAATCACATATTTATTCTCTCTGTGTTGCATGCAGGTTGTGTACCTGTGAAAGGAGAATCACATATTTTTTTTTCTCTTTGCTATGAAGTGTGTTGCAAGTTGCTGTGTGTAAGACAGCAAGCATGGGGCGTTCAAAACAGAAAAAGGAAGCAATCCTTGCTGAAGCAAGGGAAAGGGTTCTATGGCTAGAGGGTATTTCACCACATGCCCCAGCCACGCCAGAGAATTTTTCCAAGTGTGAAATTTCTGTGACCTGGGGTAAATTAATCATGTCATCCCCAGTTAAAAAGGAAGTGAAAGAAGTTTCCCCTGGCAACAGGAAGCCAGGTGGACAACAGCGTGTGAAAAAGAGGAATATGGTCATCTGTGGAAGCAATGTCCAGGCCAACAGGGATGTCGGGGGTCCAAGGAGTCTGTCTGCTGATGGTCATGACCAGTGGTATCCCTTGGCAACAGAGAGCCAGTCATCAAGGAGATTCCAAGAAAGTAAAGTTCAGCTTCCAGTACCGTGCTTGGAATGTGGTCAAGTGGGGCATGGAATTTTTACTTGCCCAAGGTTCTGGAACAACGCTGAAGAGTCTGGAAAGGCTGCAGTGTCGTCCTATGGCCACACAGAGGAAGTAGCTGGTATGGATGCAGCTGAGAGACCGCGCACTCAAGTGAAGGGTATGATGCCAGCCACTGAAAATGGTAAGACTGTTTCAGTTTGTGGGACTGAACCTAGTGAAATGGGAGTGTGTCCAGCGGGGAGATCCGCAGTGCAAATGGACATAGACTTGCTGCAGCGTGCTACCCGGAGCAGTGGGGAGGCACATGGTGAAGCCCAGCTGACAGCAAGTTTAAAGACTCAAATGGACATGGGGACTATGCATGTGCCTACTATAATCCAGCAGAGTGCTGGAGAGGTTAAAGTAGGGGTGACCAAAACTGTTCTTGTGCCATGTTCCCTAGTGACAGGTGCTGCAGAGTTGCCCAGGGAAACTTCAGAGGAGCTCGCAGTGACGGAGCAGAGAGTTTCCCAGGTCAGCTATGGAGCTGCTCAAGGAGGAAAGAGTTCCCCTTTAAAGATAGAGGGTGATGTGAAGAGAGGCTCACAGGCTGTGGTTGGTAATAGACAATCCACAAAAGTAGCAGTTATGTCTATACGTAATGAAAATTCTGATGGTTATGCTGACAAATGTGTTACTGTTGGCAAATGTGATGGTATTGGTGATAATGACATTGAAAAATGTGTTCCCTTTAATGTCATGTCTGAAAATGTTGGAAATGTGTTCACTGCCAATGATGGGAGTAGGATATCTCCCGTGACAACCAGAAGCGCAGGCTTGTCCATGGAAGTCTCGTGGGGTCTCCATGTGTTGGAGCCAGAGGTTTTCCAGGATGGCTGTGGTGCTACTCTGGTGAAACAAAGGAAGACTGAGTCACACAGTGAGAGTGTGCAGGCGCAGCCCCACAACCCTAAGTGTAACCCTGGTGTCAAGGGGTTAATTCAGCCAGCAAAAGCTGAAAGTGCAGAGCTGTGTGTGTCAGTAGCGCCCCCAGAGCAGGTAGGGCAAAAGCATGTATTACAGCCTGCCTTGTCAGATGATGTGTCCACCCAAAGGGATATGTATAGAAATGACACAGGTGATGTTTTGGCTAGTGAATCCCAGGTTCCTGTGGGGCCTTCTAGAGTAGGTGATGGAACCACAATAGACTGGGATAATTGGTATGAGAATGCAATCGCAATATTAAATAATGTGGTGGACATAACACCTGCTATGCCCAATGGAGGGATCGCAGATCGGCTGGTGCTCAAGGACACGTTTGTCCCTGCGAAGGTTAATGCCCTCCAGTCTGAAGGAACTGTTCAGGGTGCTGGCAAAGCAGATGTGTTGTCCACAGCCCCACAGCTCAAGTGTGAAGGTGACAATGTGACTTATAATGACCTGCAGTGGCTCACTGACACTGGTACAGAAGGGAAAAGTGTGAGACATGTGTCTGACAGCGCTCCAGGGGAGCAACAGGCTGTGATGAGGGGTACCTCCAAGGAGTTGGAGGTCTCTTCAAATGTCTCAACCTCACAAGCTGCAGTGGATGAGCCCCTCCATGTCTTGGACAGGGAAAAAGACCTTAGAAAGGTCTGGTATTTAGACATTGGATGTTTAGAGATGACAAAAACCTTACTTGAAATGCTGGAGTTGGTAAAAATGCACTCACTGTACACTTGGGTGTCTCCACCACAGTCGGACCAGGTGGTGCTGCGTAGTACCCATGGGTGGAGCCAGGTGGTACAGGCTGTGCTGGGAAGCCTTGATCGAGAATGGTATTGGTGGGACCAATGCTTATTAACAGTGTGGCAGATAGTCTTGAGGTTCTCTGAGAGGGTGCTCCCAGTTACTGAGTGGTATGGAAGGTGCCCAGGAGAACTGTTGGAGACATCAAAGGTCTCTCCGGCTGGTGTAGTGACTATAAACATCTCTGCTGGTGTGGTCCGAGGTGCGGCTGAGCAGTGGTCAATAGAGGGCGTGGATACTGTTTCACCCGCTAAACCTCATGAGAAGGTAGGGCCCAAAATAGACGCAGCACTAGCAGAGATGCTTTCTATCACTCAGAAAGAGGTACAACTTAAAGTACCCGGAGACACTGTAAAGGAAAGTGCTAATGTTGGTTGCTGCAACAATGTAATGTGTACATCAGAAAGGAGTAGTTTGTGCTTGGATCAGTGTCATTTGTTAGATCAGTTACCCATGGAGTGTTGGACAACAGGTGAGGTGAAGCTGTGCTATGGACCCGTGGGGTGTAATCACTTGCCTGTGTTTTGTCCCTCCTCAGGTCTGGTCCTAACAACAAGTACTGAGATAGATGGCACTGATTGTGTTCGACAGGATGTCATTGAAATGTATGATCTGCTAATGTTTGGTGCTGTTAAAAGTGACGTGGTTGCCGTGGGTAACCAGAGAGAGGTTTTTGAACCTGAAAGACCTGTGGTGAAAGATAAAACTGACGTCTGTAAGCTGAAAGGTAGGATCAGGGAAGGCAGAGTTCCCCCAAGAGAGGAGAGTATGCTCAGGAACCCCAAGAGAAGAGAGGGAAGGCAGAGTATACGGAATTATAGGACCCTGTTAAGATCCAAGGTGGGACGTACCTGGAAGCACACCCGAAAAAAGGGTTGGGCCTACGTGGCTGATGGCCAGCACAGAAGTGTCCCAACTGCTATGGTGGGTGCAGGTGTTTCTCCCTCCGGATCGAAACAAGAGGGGGGGGTATGTGGCAGAGCAAGGCTCTGTCACTATGAAAATGGGGTTAAAGTGGACACAGAGTCTGCATATTGTCTGAGTGCAGAGCTACAGAGTGTAGGTTTGAGGTGGAGAGAACTGCTCTGGCAGTTTTCTCCAGGTTTTGCTAGTTCCTTATGGGGCTCTGTAGTTTGGAGATCCTTCAGAGTCTTGGGTGGGACGGGATCTCCAACCCTGTGTCCGGGTCTTGTGGACAGCCAGCAGGGTGTGTGCCCAGGTGCACACAGCCCATATAACGAGGGACTGGTGAGAGCAGAAAGGGTGGAGGAAGGTGAAGTTGGAGCAGTGGCTGCTAGTAAGTGTCTCTGTGTGAGAACAGATGCTGTGTGCGTTGAAGGGCTTCAAAGCTATGTGCGTCCAAGGAGCCAGATGCTGTGTGCGTTGAAGGGCTTCAAAGCTATGTGCGTCCAAGGAGCCAGATGCTGTGTGCGTTGAAGGGCTTCAAAGCTGTGTGCGTCCAGGGAGCCAGAAGCTGTGTGCATTGAAGGGCTGTAAAGCTGTGTGCGTCAAAGGAGCCAGAAGCTGTGTGCATTGAAGCTCTTGAAACTGTGTGTGACCAAGGAGCCTAAGACTGTGTGCATCCAAGCAGCTTGTTTGAGGGGCCTGTTCCCTATAGCAGCAATACTGCTGAAGAGTAGCCAGGTGGGCTAGCATTTTCATTTGGATTTTCTATTGTATTTACTTGCTGAAGCTTGGACCCCTGCGTGGGATTCCTGGATGGACTTTTGTTGTTTTTTCCTTTAATAAACGTGGGCTACCAGGCCCTTAACTATAAATGCCTCTCTGATGTGGACTCACTGCACTAAAACGCATCTATCCACTTGAGCTGAACAATCCCCAATGTCACAATATATATACACTGTATTCAGTTTAGCTAGATCTGTTCCTGTCATCTTCCTACTGACAGGCAGGCTTGTCTTGTTACAGTATTTACAGCTACCTGAAGCAAATTTCTGGTGTTCTTTTGATCCTATTAGTACCACAGTCAGGCAGCTAGACTATTTACAGTTAGTGTAGTGCGTCCTCCTCACAGTGTTCAGCTAAAGCTACAAGTTAGTTTAGTGCGACCTCTGCACAGTGTTCAGCTAAAGCTGCAAGTTAGTGTAGTGCGTCCTCCTCACAGTGTTCAGCTAAAACTACAAGTTAGTGTAGTGAGACCTCTGCACAGTCTTCAGCTAAAGCTACAAGTTAGTGTAGTGCGTCCTGCTCACAGTGTTCAGCTAAAACTACAAGTTAGTGTAGTGAGACCTCTGCACAGTGTTTAGCTAAAACTACAAGTTAGTGTAGTGAGACCTCTGCACAGTGTTCAGCTAAAGCTACAAGTTAGTGTAGTGCGTCCTCCTCACAGTGTTCAGCTAAAACTACAAGTTAGTGTAGTGAGACCTCTGCACAGTGTTCAGTTAAAGCTAAAAGTTAGTGTAGTGCATCCTGCTCACAGTGTTCAGCTAAAACTTCAAGTTAGTGTAGTGAGACCTCTGCACAGTGTTCAGCTAAAGCTACAAGTTAGTGTAGTGTGTCCTCCTCACAGTGTTCAGCTAAAACTACAAGTTAGTGTAGTGAGACCTCTGCACAGTGTTCAGCTAAAACTACAAGTTAGTGTAGTGAGACCTCTACACAGTGTTCAGCTAAAGCTACAAGTTAGTGTAGTGCGTCCTCCTCACAGTGTTCAGTTAAAACTACAAGTTAGTGTAGTGAGACCTCTGCACAGTGTTCAGTTAAAGCTACAAGTTAGTGTAGTGCGTCCTGCTCACAGTGTTCAGCTAAAACTACAAGTTAGTGTAGTGAGACCTCTGCACAGTGTTCAGCTAAAGCTACAAGTTAGTGTAGTGTGTCCTCCTCACAGTGTTCAGCTAAAACTACAAGTTAGTGTAGTGAGACCTCTGCACAGTGTTCAGCTAAAACTACAAGTTAGTGTAGTGAGACCTCTGCACAGTGTTCAGCTAAAGCTACAAGTTAGTGTAGTGCGTCCTCCTCACAGTGTTCAGTTAAAACTACAAGTTAGTGTAGTGAGACCTCTGCACAGTGTTCAGTTAAAGCTACAAGTTAGTGTAGTGCGTCCTGCTCACAGTGTTCAGCTAAAACTACAAGTTAGTGTAGTGAGACCTCTGCACAGTGTTCAGCTAAAGCTACAAGTTAGTGTAGTGTGTCCTCCTCACAGTGTTCAGCTAAAACTACAAGTTAGTGTAGTGAGACCTCTGCACAGTGTTCAGCTAAAGCTACAAATTAGTGTAGTAAGACCTCTGCACAGTGTTCAGCTAAACCTACTAGTTATTTTTTTTGCGAGCTCTGCACAGTGTTCAGCTAAAGCTACCTGTAGAAGGTTGGTGGTGTTTTCCTGATCCTATCATTACCGCAGGCAGCTAAATAAGCTACAAGTTATTTTTTGGTGAGCCCTGCACAGTGTTCACCTAAAGCTACCTGTAGAAGGTTGGTGGTGTTTTCCTGATCCTATCATTACCACAAGCAGCTAAATAAGCTACAAGTTATTTTTTGGCGAGCTCTGCACAGTGTTCACCTAAAGCTACCTGTAGAAGGTTGGTGTTGTTTTCCTGATCCTATCATTACCGCAGGCAGCTAAAAAAGCTACAAGTTATTTTTTGGCGAGCTCTGCACAGTGTTCAGCTAAAGCTACCTGTAGAAGGTCGGTGGTGTTCCCATACTACAGGCAGGCAGTCGATTTTGCTAGTTGCAGTATCAGTATATATATATATATATATATATATATATATATATATATATATATATATATATATATATATATATATATATATATATATATATATATCCCAGCTTAGTGCATTAGTGCAGCTACAGGCCATTAGTATGTCTGGAAGGCCAACAAGGAGAGGCAGACAGTCACAAGCCAATAAAAGAGGGCAAGCAGGCTCTGTGTCTAGAGGCAACAGTGCTGGTCGTGGAGACGGTGCATCCTCATCAGCACGTGGCCGTGAGACATGCCTGGCCTTTTTTTCGGCAGCTGGCCATGTTGAGCCGCAACATGCGGAAGACTTGGTCGAGTGGATGACCAAGCCGTCCTCATCCTCTCTCACCCATGCTCAGGGTACTTTGTCTGGGAAAGCAGCGGCCTCTTCCCTCGGCTCAGTCATCAGTGACTCCTTCCCTAGCCCCACCATGTCTTCCTGAGGAGTCCCTCGAACTGTTTGACCACAGTGTTGGGTACATGCTCCAGGAGGATGCCCAGCCTTTGGAAGGCTCTGATGATGATACTGAGCTAGATGAAGGCAGTAATGTGAGCACGGACAGAGGGGGCACCCAAGAAGGACAGCAATCTGGCAGTCATGCTCCCCCTGCTGCAGCATACTGCCAGGTTTGCTCCAGTGATGAGGAGGGAGGGGATGATGAGGTCACTGACTCAACGTGGGTGCCTGATAGGAGAGAGGAGGAGGAAGAGGAGGCGGCACATCAACAACGTGGCAGGATGCCCTCCAGGGGCCAGCCTAAGGGCAGCACACTGACTGCATCACACCCCAAAGCTCCGCATGTGCAGGGCACTGCAGTCTCTGCGCATTATCCAAAAAGTTCTTTGGTGTGGGCCTTTTTTTGAGATGAGTGCGTCAGATCGCAACGCTGCTATTTGCAACATATGTCTCAAGCGTATCTCGCGTGGCCAAAACATCTCCCGCTTGGGCACCACATGCTTGACCAGACATATGTTGACCTGCCATGCAGTTCATTGGCAAGCGCATTTAAAAGACCCACACCAAAGAACAAAGAGGACCTCTCCTTGCTCCTCATCAGCTGAGATCTCCAACCCCACTATACCTTCAGTCCTCTCTGAGACCTGCACTGAGAGGAATGAAGGTGTAGAATTAGGTGTGTCACAGCCAAGTACTTGTGGGCAATCTGCTTTCGGTACACCGATGTCAGATTGTACCAGGCAAATTTCCCTGCTCCAGCTGCTGCACCGCCGAAAGAAGTTTGCTCCCAGCCATCCACATGCCCAGCGGTTGAATGCTAGCTTGGCAAAATTGCTAGCACTTCAATTGCTGCCTTTTCAGTTGGTAGACTCTGCCCCCTTCCGTGAGTTTGTGGAATGTGCGGTTCCTCAGTGGCAGGTACCCAAACGCCACTTTTTCTCACGGAAGGCGATTCCGGCTCTCTACCGGCATGTGGAAGGCAATGTCTTGGCCTCGCTGGACAGGGCGGTCAGCGGTAAGGTGCATATTTCCACTGACTCATGGTCCAGCAGGCATGGACAGGGACGTTACATAAGTTTCACCGCGCATTGGGTGACTCTGCTGGCAGCTGGGAAGGATGCAGGACAAGGTGCAGTAGTGTTGGAGGTTGTTTCACCACCACGCCTCCAAAATGCCACTACTAATGATTGTGACACACCTCTCTCCTCCACCCCCTCCTCTTCTTCTTCCTCCATGGACTCTTCCTGTGCTTTGTCCTCGGAACCAGTGGTGCTCTGTAGCCATTCAAGGGGCTACGCAAGTACGCAGGCCAAAAGATGCCATGCGGTGCTTGAGCTGGTGTGCTTGGGGGACAGGAGCCACACTGGGGCAGAGGTTCTGTCAGCTCTGCAGGGGCAGGTTCAGAGGTGGTTGATGCCACGCCAACTTAAGGCAGGAATGGTGGTTTGCGACAATGGCACCAACCTCCTCTCTGCCCTCCGACAGGGACAAATGACCCATGTGCCCTGTTTGGCTCACGTCCTTAACTTGGTGGTGCAGCGGTTCTTGGGCAGGTATCCGGGCTTACAGGATGTCCTGAGGCAGGCCAGGAAAGTCTGTGTGCATTTCCGCCGGTCATATAATGCCAGTGCTCGGCTGACGGACCTCCAAAAGGAGTTTAACCTGCCCAAGAACCGCCTAATCTGTGACATGCCCACCAGGTGGAACTCAACGTTGGCCATGCTGCAGCGGCTGCACACGCAGCAGAGGGCCATCAATGAGTACCTGTGCGACTATGGCACCAGGACAGTGTCAGGGAAGCTTGTTTTTTTTTCCCCACGCCAGTGGGCCATGATCAGGGATGCATGCACTGTCCTGTCACCATTTGAGGAGGCCACGAGGATGGTGAGCAGTGACAGTGCATGCGTCAGTGACACTGTCCCCCTTGTCCACCTGTTGGAGCACACGCTGCATGGAATAATGGACAGGGCACTTGAGGCAGAACAGAGGCAGGAAGAGGAGGACTTCCTTAGCTCTCAAGGCCCCCTTTATCCAGACAGTGTTCCTGCGTGCCCGCCGATCACACAGGAAGAGGACGAGGAGGAAGAGGAGGAGGAGGAGGAGGAAGATTGTGTCAGTATGGAGGTGGAGCCTGGCACTCAGCATCAGCAGCAGTCTTTAAGGGATCAGTCCCAAGAAACACATGGACTTGTACATGGCTGGGAGGAGGTGGCTGCGGACCATGTCGTCCTTAGTGACCCAGAGGACTCCGGACCGAATGCCTCAGCAAACCTACGCTGCATGGCCTCCCTGATCCTGCAAAGCCTGCGTAAGGATCCTCGTATTCGTGGTATCAAGGAGAAGGACCAATACTGGCTGGCAACCCTCCTTGATCCACGTTACAAGGGTAAGGTTGCGGACCTTATCTTGCCATCACAGAGGGAGCAGAGGATGAAACATCTTCGGGAGGCCTTGCAGAAAGGTCTGTGCAACGCGTTCCCAGAGACTGGGAGGTTACAAACTCCTGTTTCTGGACAACGTGTTGCTGAGGCTTCGGTCAGTCAAAGAAGGAGCGGTGGAGAAGGTGGCCGTCTGACCGATGCGTTCAGACAATTTTTTGGTGCGCAGCCCCAAGGTATGATCGGTTCCAGCAACCATCGCCAGCGTCTGTTTTACATGGTGCAGGAATACCTAGGGGCAAGATCAGACTTGGACACCTTTCCCACCGAAAATCCTCTGGGTTACTGGGTCTTGAGGATGGATCACTGGCCAGAGCTTGCACAGTATGCAATTGAGCTACTGGCCTGTCCTGCATCCAGCGTTCTTTCGGAACGCACATTCAGTGCTGCTGGAGGCGTGGTAACCGATCACAGGGTGCGTCTGTCCACTGACTCGGTCGATCGACTGACCTTCATAAAAATGAATGAGTCTTGGATCACCACCAGCTACCAAGCACCTGATGCTGATGTAACCGAATAATTTTTTTTGAAATCTCAGATCCCTTCAAAGACTGCCTATGCTGATGCTGAGTGACTATCCCTGAGTAATTATCCTCTTCCTCCTCAATCATCACGCTGATAGCTTGTAAGAACATTTTTGGTTCTGGGCGCCACCATCAGTGCCTAAGGCACAATTTTGCAGCCCCTGTTTAACAGGGGCGTGTAATTACAATTTTTGATGTAATACTTTGCAGCAGGGCTCGTTCCTGCATTCCAACTAGAGTGTCTGTGAGGGGTTGCAGTGTTGTGGCACCAGCACCAGTGCCTAAGGCCCATTTTTTCTGCCCCTGTTTAACAGGGGCGTGTAATTACAATTTTTGATGCAATACTTTGCAGCAGGGCTCGTTCCTGCATTCCAACTAGAGTGTCTGTGAGGGGTTGCAGTGTTGTGGCACCAGCACCAGTGCCTAAGGCCCAATTTTTCAGCCCTTGTTTAACAGGGGCGTGTAATTACAATTTTTGATGCAATACTTTGCAGCAGGGCTCGTTCCTGCATTCCAACTAGAGTGTCTGTGAGGGGTTGCAGTGTTGTGGCACCAGCACCAGTGCCTAAGGCCTAATTTTTCAGCTCCTGTTCAACAGGGGCATGGAATTACAATTCTTGATCTAATATTTCACAGCAGAGCCCTGTGAGGGCTTACAGTGTCGTGGCCACAGCAACACCTAAGGCCCAAATTTCTGCTGAGTATATAGGGCAGGACCCTACTTTCAAACAACTAACTTACAAACGACTCCTACTTGCAAACGGAAGGAGACAACAGGAAGTGAGATGAAATCTACCCCTAGGAAGGGAAATTCTCTCCTGTAAGAGTTAATATGGGAAAAACATTTCTCCTTTCCACTGATGCTTTCCAATCTTTGTTCCACAAAAAATCCCAAATTTTCAAAAAACATTTTTCATTGGGACAAAAAGTGAGGTGAAATCTTCTGAAGAGGAGGAAAGACAGCAAAACAAATGTCACAGGGGTGATAACCTTCCCTATGTTTTCCAAAAAGCTTAAAAAAGATTTTTTGGCTGGAGCTAAACACGTTAAAAATGTACCCGTTCAAAATTACAAAGAGATTCTACTTAACAACAAACCTACAGCCTGTATACTGCTGTTCAGAGTATATAGGGCCTGGTGGCCCCACACCTTTCCTTATTTTAATTTGGGTGCAGGGTTCCCCTTAATATTCATACAAGACCCAAAGGGCCTGGTAATGGACTGGGGGGTACCCATGTCGTTTGTCTCACTGATTTTCATCCATATTGCCAGGACCCGACATTACATTAAACCCGCAAGCAGTTTTAAATGAGATTTTTTCCTTTAAAAATGACATTTGGTGCAGGGACTGTTCTAAACACGGGAAACACGCGTCACTTTACAGGCATACTATATACACACCTCAGGTACGATATTTAAAGGAATATTTCACTTTTTTTTTTTTTTACTTTAAGCATCATTAAAATCACTGCTCCCGAAAAAACGTCCGTTTTTAAAAGTTTTTTTTGCATTGATACATGTCCCCTGGGGTAAGACTCGGGTCCCCAAACCCTTTTTAGAACAATACCATGCAAATTATCCTTTAAAATGAGCACTTTTAATTTCGAACGTTCGAGTCCCATAGACGTCAATGGGGTTCTAACGTTCGTGCGAACTTTCGGTCCGTTCGCAGGTTCTGGTGCGAACCGAACCGGGGGGTGTTCGGCTCATCCCTACCCACCATCATACCTGACATAAATGTAACCAGATGGGTGGAAAAGGGATAAAGAGACTAGAGGACATAATGATAGGCCCAGCTCCCAAAACCTTTAGATCCATACAGATAGAATATTACCTAAGACCTATGACTCTAATTCAGAATATTACATCTATCTAAAGATAAAACACTTTATCCGTTCCAACTTAAATACCACCATAACATTACCATGGAGAGTAACTCAATACTATACTAAGCCTAACACCAAGACTAAAAGAAATATCATTGTTCTACAATCTGCTTAATAATAAAGATATATTTATCAACACCTCCCATACAAGCATGGGAAAACGACCTAGGCACTAATTATTCCTCTGAACAGTGGCAAAAGGCACTCCATGTCACATACGCAGTGACCAAAAGTGTGAACCTATGGGAACTAACACAAAAAAATTTGCTCAGGTGGTATTTAACACCCTACAGGATTGCTAAATTCTCTCCACATACTCCTCATACATGCTGGAGGAACTGCAGGGCAGTGGGTACACTATACCACATACTTTGGTTATGTCCTGCTATCGCCACCTTCTGGATGGGGGTATTTTGTTTACTTACACAAGTGTTGAGCATATAAAACCTCTGTCACCAGGCCTCGCACTTTTGTCACTAGATATAGAATAATTACCGTCAGATACCAGAAACATAGCTGTCCAAATTCTTTTAAGTGCAAGACTAGTGTTGGTGAGCAATTGGAGAGAAAAGTTAGTCCCATCAATCCAAGAAGTTATAATGACAACCAACACTCACGCTGTGTATGAGATGATGTTCGCCTCAGCACAAAATTAAAAAAAAGGTGGGTAGAATGGTACGAAACAACATCTAGGAATTAAATACGATTTTCTATCAAGAATTACAATAAAGTCAAATACTTTGACTGTATTACACTTGTTTAACCTGGTTACTCAGTTAAGTTTTTCTTTACCTTCATAATTTTTCTTCCCTTTACTAAACATAGGTCAATCCTGGTTGTTGGTACTAGGACGGATTATGGACTTGTATAGACAACATGAATAGACCAGCAAACATCTAATTCTGTATCTATACCATTACCTATGAAGCTAACCAAATCTGAATGTCTTAAATGTCCTTTATGCTTTTCTTCTGTATTGACAATTTGTTGAAAACCAATAAAGAAATATTGAAATGAAAACAGATCTGGTAACAAGTCACCAAGCGGGTATTATCCTCAGACTGGGAAATCTGTCCTCCAGGGGGCAGGAGAGTGATAGTGAGTATGATGACATGGCGGCTGGTTTTCATTTTATAGAGTTATTGTAATATATCCGAAATCCACATATCAGAGGAGATCATTTCCTCTACATCACTTCCCCTTTAGGCTCCTCCCACTAGAGGAGCAAACCCTCCCCCGGACATTTCTCCAGCATTCTTATAGTGTTTTCAGAGCTTCATAAACACAATGAAGACACATCATAAATGTCATAGAAGTGTTACTGAGCATTGCTTCCCTCTACATAATCGTCAGACGTGTGAGCGAGTCCTAAGGGGGTCTATTCCATCCTATTTCCTGCTTGTTAGGAATATGGATGGTCATTCCATATGTACATAGTCTGGTCACTGTTCTACTATAAAGGGAACCCCAAAACCCATGGATGAGATTACAAAGAGAAAGATTCCCTCAGAGAGAAGAGAAGAAATGAGAAGAGGGCGGGTGAAGGAAGATTCTACAGCGGTGAGGATGGAGAACACCCAGAGATAGAAGGAAATACTGAGAGACGGGAACAATCACAAGTAGATGAGCTCGATGTTACGTTCGACTCGAACATCAGGTGTTCGCCTGCTTGCCAAATAGCAAACAATTTGGGGTGTACACGGCAAATTTGAAAGCCGCGGCATACCCTTTAAAAGTCTATGGGAGAAATCAAAAGTGCTAATTTTAAAAGGCTTATATGCATGGTATTGTCAAAAAAAGTGTTTGGGGACCCGGGTCCTGCCCCAGGGGACATGTATCAATGCAAAAAAAAGTTTTAAAAATGGCCGTTTTTTCAGGAGCAGTGATTTTAATAATGCTTAAAGTGAAACAATAAAAGTGAAATCTTCCTTTAAATTTCATACCTGGGGGGTGTCTATAGTATGCCTGTAAAGGGGCGCATGTTTCCTGTGTTCACAACAGTCTGACAGCAAAATGACATTTCTAAAGGAAAAAAAGTAATTTAAAAGTATTCGCGGCTATAATGAATTAGTTCCGGCAATAAACATAAAAGTAATTGAAAAAAAAGCGGCATGGGATTCCCCCACAGTCCATTACCAGGCCCTTTGGGTCTGGTATGAATATTAAGGGGAACCCCGTGCCAATTTAAAAAAAAAAAAATGGCGTGGGGGTCCCCCTCAAAATCCATACCAGACCCTTATCCGAGCACGCAACCTGGCATGCAACAGGAAAAGAGGGGGGATGAGAGAGCGCCCCCCCTCCTGAACCATACCAGGCCACGTGTCCTCAACATGGGGAGGGTGCTTTGGGGTAGCCCCCCAAAGCACCTTGTCCCCATGTTGACGGCGGGCGGGGGGCTTATCAGAATCTGGAAGCCCCCTTTAACAGATCCCTGTGTAAAATGGTAACAGGGTACAAATGTACCCCTACCATTTCACAAAAAAGTGTGAAAATGGTAAAAATGACATGACACGGCTTGGGACAAGTCCTTTATTAAAAAATAAAAAAATTAAAATCCCACAAAGTCTTCTTCTTCTTCTCATGCTCTGCCGATGGACCGAAAAAGAAAAAAAAAAAACCCACACGCCATGGGAGGCACCCACTGTAATGACCATCCTCTCAGGTGACAGTTCTTTTATAACTGAGGGTAGGGCCACACAGTGACGTCCCCGGGTAACCCCACCTCCCTCTGATGCACAGGGACATCCCTATGGCTTCCCCGTAGCGTCAGAGGGGGGGTGGGGCAACCCGGTGATGTAACCCCCACGCAATTTTTTTGTTTAAATTTTGGTTTGGGGTTTCCCTTAATATTCATATCAGACCCAAAGGGCCTGGTAATGCACTGTGGGGAATCCCATGACATTTTTTTCAATGACTTTCATGTGTATTGCCGGGACCGACATTTCATTATAGCCGCGAGTACTTTTAAATGACTTTTATTTGTTTAGAAATGTCATTTTGCTCTCAGACTGTTGTAAACACGGGAAACATGCGCCCCTTTACAGGCATACTATAGACACCCCCCAGGTAGGAACTTTAAAGGAATATTTCACTTTTATTGTTTCACTTTAAGCATTATTAAAATCACTGCTCCCGAAAAAATGGCAATTTTTAAAACTTTTTTTGCATTGATCCATGTCCCCTGGGGCAGGACCCGGGTCCCCAAACACTTTTTATGACAATAACTTGCATATAAGCCTTTAAAATTAGCACTTTTGATCATTCATGTTCGTGTCCTATAGACTTTAACGGTGTTCGCGTGTTTGAACACATTTTTTGCCTGTTCGCATGTTCTGCTGCGAACCGAACAGGGGGGTGTTCGGCTCATCCCTAATCACAAGACGTCACATTTCCCGATCACTGCAGATCACACATTTCTCTTACCATAATTCCTGAATTTTACTCTCCGGGTTCATCAGAAAGGAAAGAGTATCAGACTTCCTTTTATATCCTGAAGAGGAGGAATCTTCTTCTTTGTCCTCTCCCAGACACTCTTTACTGGAAATAGTACAATACACAAATCTAGAAGCCAATAATGAGATAATAATTACCACCAAGAATAACAATGTAACACCCAACATTTCCCCTCCACATGGCTGCCTTCTCTCTGGCTCTACAGTCTCATACTGGACCTGATGAGGACTTCTCATTGGTGGCTATGAGTGGTCTTTGAAGTCACACTCCAGACAAAACCCAAAGGAGGCCCCTGATATGTATAAGGGGTCTCCGGCCTTCCTACACAGGGGTCTCCAATCATCCATTCATTTTGGAATCCTGGAACACCACTTTGGTTCCAGATATAAAATGCAGTCCAGACATTCCCATCTCCGCCCACTTCTGCAGACAATTGGTCCCTCCAATGTTGGGATGATGATGTCACACCCCTTGCATTATTTCCCTCCCCCCGATCTCTGAACACAAAGCTTTCCCTCCAAATGTTCTGTGTGATAAATGGTATAATTGGGGGCAGGGAAAGGGTTAATACGATGTAAATGATGTGATTGGTAGAAGGTGATATGTGGGAACCACCATTTAGCTCTGGTTCACACAGCACAACATGAAAGTCGCAGAGACTTCCAGCTTGACTTTGCTCTACAACTTCCCGGCGACCAGGTGTGACTTCAAAGTGACTTTACTGAGAAGCATTCCTATGTGACGGATACATCCCTGTTTATAGCGTGTTTTGTCACATGGCAAAACATGCGTCTGATAACCGTGATTGGGGCGTCATTAACAATCAGGCTGCATTTACATCTACATGATTCTGAATGCACATCAACCGCACAGAAATTGTGTGCTTTGCCGCACGTTTCAGAAATGCGCTGCGACCGTGCATCACGCTTCTACTGCAAAAATAGCAAGGGGAGCACGATGCATGTTTTCAAAACGTGTGGCAAAGCATGCGTTTTCCTGCAGGTTGTTGTTTGTTCAGAAACGTTCAGACGTCAATGAATGGTATCGCAAGTGTAACGTGTGTTGTCACACATTTTCAAAATACACAGCAAAGCATGCGTTTTCTTACAGGTTTTCATGTGTGTTCAAAAATATGAAGATTCAAATAAATGGTAATGCAAGTGTGATGCGCATTGTCACATGAAACACGCAGCAAAGCATACATTTTCTTGCGGGTTGCCGGCAGTTGTAAATATGTTACCATTCATTCACATCTGCACATTTCCAACTGCACAGCAACCTGCAAGAAAATCCATGCTTTGCTGTGAGTTTCATAAATGTGCAATAATGTGTGTCACACTTGCGTTATTATTCATTTGCATTGCCATGCATTCAAAAATGTGCCAGACTACAAGAATACATGCGCTTTGCTGTATATTTCAATAACGCACAGCAAGGTGCATTGCACTTGCGTTACCATTCATTTACATCTGCTTAAGAGTGGCGCACATTTTCTGTGTGGGTCGCCTCGTATTCGGAAACACACAGATATGAATGTCGGCTAATTGTTAATGACACCCCAATCACAGTTATCAGACGCATGTTTTGCTGCCAAGATGCATGACGCTCCATGACTGAGAATATTCTTGATCTACTTTGGGGTGTTTGTTGCATGTAGGGCAGAACATTCCAGTGAATGGGCTCCCTATACACAATGTGTGCTTACACATGAAAAATACACAAATAATGGAAGTGGGAATGTGCGTTTCCGCTACGCTCAGGTGTGACTGGGATGTGCTTGGGAGGAAGATTTTAGGCAGCGCGGATGACCAGGGAGGAGAGGTGAGGGGTAAAGGAGTCTCAGAAGTCGCAGCAAAGTCTTAAAGATTCAGACAAATGTACGACTTTCTGGCGATTTTACATTGAAGTCTATGGGAGTCGTGCAGCACAAGAATCACCCAAAAGTAGTGCAGGAAGTATTTTCTTCTGTTGCAGTGACTCAAAACGCAGCAATTAAGACAACATCTAATAAAATCTTTGTGTTTTCACCTGACCTGCGACTTTACATGTCATCAGAATGTTGCTGGAAATTTGCTGTAGTGTGAACTGTTTTGGAAATGTTATTAATGTATGTTGTCAGATCCCCCCAGTGTCTGTTTTGCTGCAACACACTCATACGAGGGTATTCGCACATACAGGCGCTGGTGGAAGACCATTGGATGCGGAAACTTTCCTGTGGACACGGCGGATCTGTTTGCTCTTTTAAGGATGTTTGTTTATGCCTCACCAAGGGACTGGCCACTCCTTGGCGATCACATTTAAACTCCTAAGTAAGCAGATCTGCGTACATGGGAACAATAGCATAACCATACAAAATTATGGCCCACTGTGCCATAATATAGTATGGCCGCATCATTGGTAGCAGTGGGAATGTGCACATGGTCATGTTCGGAACCATATGCTCACCACATGGTTTTGCACACGACCGTTTGCACATGTCACTACTGCATTTCTATTTGAATATATGCATTATATTTGCATTCTTTAAAATGAATACAAGTGTCTGATTGGCTGATTCTGAAGCCAGCACCCTCTTTTGTTATCCATGTGTTTAGTATAAATAAAAGCAGCTTGGCTATTTTGTTCAGGATTATACTGAGCTCAAGGTGATACAAGCATCTGCTTGTGTTACTTAGAGAGATAAACAAGTGCGCTTTCCCGGCATTATATAAGAGAGCTGTATTTGTGCTTTTAAGCACAAATAAATGATATGCTTATAGGGAGAATCTTAGAATTTCCCTAACAGAACCAGGGCTTAGGGCTGAGGGAAGTGTGAGTTCCCAGGACTTCTAACAAGTGTGGTAGATGGAGAACATGTCTGATAATCACCGTTATACTGTATGCAGGTTCCTGCCCATTCTCTGAATTCAGTTAGGATATCCTCACACTCACTTACCTGACCTCCTGACTCCTGTGTAGGAATGGAGATAGAAGTTTCTGGCACTCTGGACCCACAGTGAGATCTACAAAATGTAAAGACTGAAAACTTTCTCTCTTCAAAGACTTCAAGCAATAGTTCAGCTGCTTGGAATAATTCCTGTTCATCCACAAGTGATCAGTATCTGAGCCCTTCAGCTTCAAACTTGTATAACCAGACAAGACACTCCTAATGAAGTCCTCATCCTGAGTCTCATACAGACAGAAGATGATCTGAGTAGGGAAAGTCTCATTGATGTCCACTATGGTCCATTCTCTCATTGCAGATCTGTTGTCCTTCATGGCCCATTCTATGATTGCAGGTTTGGCTCGGAGTGAGATGGTGATTCCTGTGCTCTCTGAGAATGTCTTCACCTGATTTTCATTTAAGAGACCAAACAGGAATTGTACAGATAATGCTAAATGTGAGTAATCTGAACTGAAGTCATAGAGTGATTTCCCTTTACAGATCTCCGGGAGGGAAGTACCCTCCATAGACCCAGACCCATCTTCCATCCCATAATAGAGAGCAGCAAGGAACTCCTGTACACTCAGGTGGATGAAGCTGTAGCAGGTTTGGCTGCGGACGTCCCAACGAAAGATGTTCTTATTCAGAAATACAGACTCCACCTCATCCAGAGAAAGTCCATGTCTTTCTAGATCTTTCTTCTCAAATAAGATTTGTTGGTTCAGCACTCCCTGATTGGCCAGAGCACACAGCTTCTTCAGACAGGTTTGTTTTCTGGGTACAGACTGCTCCTTATTGCTGTGATGGTTTAGTAAAATCTCCAGGAAGCGAAGGTAAATTGAAGTCATCGTATGACACCAAATTAAAGCCAAGTCTTTTCTTATTTCTTGTTTCATTACAGTGCAGACAATCCAGCATGTGATGGGGATGGCACACATGGTGAACACAACATCATTCTCTTTTATTATACTGAGAACCTTGTCTGCATCTTCTTTACCTCCAAAGAATTTATGGACATATTCCTCTCGATCGTCCCTTGTAAATCCCTGGATTTCCACATTGCGAGAATCATTGATGAATGTGTTAAGTTTCTCCATGGCCAGTGACCTTGTGGTGATGATCAGAGAAGATTGTGAGAGAACCTGTCTCCTGAGCAAGCTTTGGAGAATTATTTCTTTGTGGGTTTTTATAGAAATGTCAAGACAACCCTCAGATTTCTCGTTTAGAGTCCACCTCAGTTCATCAAACCCATCAACTATGGTAAGAAGTTTTCTCTGACTTCCAGGATCCTTCAGAATAGACACTAGGTCATCTGAACTCTGCAGTCTGCAGGCTCCGGATAAAAGACCCACAAGACTTATGTTTCCAGGGATGGTGTTGATTTCTCTGCAGCTCAGATAAAACACAAACTCAAACTTGTCTTGGTAGAGATCCCCAGAGGCCCAGTCTAGCATGATCTTCTTGGAGGTCATTGTTTTTCCAATCCCAGCAGCTCCTTCTAATACAACAATCTTAGGAATGAACCCATATTTATCAGGGTCAAAGAGGGCCTGGATTGTGGTTGGGGATCTTTTCTCCATGATCTGTAGAGGTCTTCTCCTTGAACTCCTTATTTCTTGTTCTTTGCCCTCTTTATTCTGGGGTCCATTTATCATCAATAATTTGGTGAATATTTCCTGTAGATAAACAACCTCCCCCATACAGGAATTATATTCTTTAATCCTCTGGAATATCTCTTTCATAGACTCTCTGTGTTTCTCTTTGATGTCTTTATGAGAGAAAGGAGAATATTTTATTCCTCATACACACATGAAATAGTATTTATACTATAAGACAGAGCTGAAAATATTGTATTCTAACCATAAACCCAAAGAATGGAACCCTAAAAGAAGATATCCTATGAAATACAGGAGGACTATGGAAGCATCCAAACTATGGACACATCATCAGGAATAACTACAACCTTCAGGGCCCTGGTGCAAGAAGCCATGGAGGCTCCCTGTGACTGCTGGGGCCCTTTCCATCAGTCCCAGGCCCTTTCCTCTGGTCCCAGGACCCTTCCCTCCAAGGCTGGGGCTCTTCTCTCTGAGGCAGGGGCCCGTTCCACTTGTTCCTGTCATGGGGCCCTTTTTAAGCCCTGGTTCAGACTGCTGCGTCTTATCATTTGACTTGCAACACAAAGTCACATGACAAGTCAAAACACATTAGTTTCAATGGGTGCTGTCCTAGTAAATGTGACTTATGTCACAGAAACAAAGAAAAAGGTTCCTGCAATACCTTTCTGTGACTTTGGTGTAATTTGAGTGCGATAGACCACAATGTTAAATCACAAAATCACAAACAAGTCACAAGGAAATTGCAAACAAGTTGCACAACTTTGGGACCACAGCAGTGTGAACTTAGCTCATGTTCTGCAGTGGGCCCCCTTCCTGTCACTTGGGCCCCCCTACAGTGGCGGAATGCCAGGGCAACCTTTGCAACCCTGGTACTTCCACCACTGATCCAAACTACAATAAAACAAAATGTTCATCCAGAAGAGAGTTCATATCAGATGTGGATGTCCTACTAACCTGATAATTTGTTGCCATGTATCATCTTCTTCAGTTTGGCTGGAAATAGGATTAGGGAAGTGATTAGTCCTGACAAACCTCTGAAATGTATAACATTTTAACTAAGAGATAAAGGAAGGTCTGTAGATGTGGTGTATCTGGATTTTGCAAAAGCACTTGACACAGTTCCCCATAAACGTTTACCGTACAAAATAAAGTGTGTTGGCATGGACCATAGGGTGAGTTGAAAACTGGCTACAAGGGTGAGTTCAAGGGTGGTGATAAATGGGGAGTACTCAGAATGGTCAGGGGTGGGTAGTGGGGTCCCCCAGGGTTCTGTGCTGGGACCAATCCTATTTAATTTGTTCATAAATGAACTGGAGAATGGGATAAACAGTTCAATCTCTGTATTTGCGGACAATACTATGCTAAGCAGGGCAATAACTTCTCTGCAGGATGTGGAAACCTTGCAAAAAGATCTTAACAAATTAATGCGGTGGGCAACTACATGGCCAATAAGGTTCAATGTAGAAAAATGTAAAATAATGCATTTGGGTGGCAAAAATATGAATGAAATCTATAGACTGGGGGGAGAAACTCTGGGGGAATCTAGGATGGAAAATGACCTGGGGGTCCTAGTAGATGATAGGCTCAGCAATGGCATGCAATGCCAAGCTGCTGCTAACAAAGCAAACAGAATATTGGCATTAAAAAGGGATCAACTCCAGAGATAAAACAATAATTCTCCCGCTCTACAAGACTCTGGTCCGGCTGCACCTGGATTATGCTGTCCAGTTCTGGGCACCAGTCCTCAGGAAGGATGTACTGGAAATGGAGCGAGTACAAAGAAGGGCAACTAATCTAATAAAGGGTCTGGAGGATCTTAGTTATGAGGAAAGGTTACGAGCTCTGAACTTATTCTCTCTGGAGAAGAGATGCTTGAGAGGGGATATGATTTCAATATACAAATACCATACTGGTGACCCCACAATAGGGATAAAACTTTTTCGCAGAAGGGAGTTTAACAAGACACGTGGCCACTCATTCAAATTAGAGGAAAAGGGGTTTAACCTTAAACTACATAGAGGTTCTTTACTGTAAGAGTGGCAATGATGTGGAATTCCCTTCCACAGGTGGTGGTCTCAGCGGGAAGCATCAATAGTTTCAAAAAAACTATTAGATAATCACCTGAACGACCGCAACATACAGGGATATACAATTTAATACTGACACATAATCACACACATAGGTTGGACTTGATAGACTTGTGTCTTTTTTCAACCTCACCTACTATGTAACTACGTAAGAGAGTTATTAGTGTAGCAGATCCTGCCAGACACAATCATCCCACCAACCCTCTGTAGATTGGAGTCACTCCTCCTCCAGGTTATGGGGATTGTCTTTGTCTGCCTGGTAACATCTCAGCACATGGAGGTTCAGGTGGATGCATGGGGCACAAGGCTCAGAACCCCGAGCAACAATTATGAGGGTCTCCTAGGAATACAGCTATAAATATGGAGGTTCTGTATAATAGACAAGTGGCTGTTATTGTATTGCTCTGCTCGGCATGCTGAGTGATGTCATAGTGTTATGGTGACTGACTGCCGGCATCCTGGAGAAGTGTTACTCTGCTTCCCTTTTACATTGTTCCTGAACTCTGTAGCCTTCTCCTTCATACACAATTTTATACCCAAATTTATTTTATTCTGTCAACTCTCTCAGTAAAGATTGTTTAACCCCTTAGTGACTGAGGGGAAAACAAATGTTAATGCCTGAATACAATTTTGAAAATTTGACCTGTGTTAGTAAATCTGTACATATCATCACAACTACATTGTGTATCCAGGTGGATTGTACTGTATTTATTTCAGGACAAATTGAGATTATTTTGGTAACACCGGCACAAACACTGTTAGTTGTGGTTTGTACCCGTAGTATGGCCTAAATAACATTGCACACATTTTGCTCTTTTTATCCTACCTACAAAAACCTGACACTGATACAAATTTAGAAATGTTTTTTTTAAAAAGAAACCCACCCAAAATACACTAAACCTGACCTCTAATATGACCTCTGACCTTTGACCCTTAAACTAAATCTGGCACTGACCCGGATCAAATATTGATCTAGCTATTTTTTCTTTATTTGAAAGAACACAATGTATTATATAATGTACCCTGTATGTATACAATGTATTATATAATGTATCCTGTATGTATACAATGTATTATATAATGTATCCTGTATGTATACAATGTATTATATAATGTATCCTCTATGTATACAATGTATTATATAATGTATCCTGTATGTATACAATGTATTATATAATGGATCCTGTGTGTATACAATGTATTATATAATGGATCCTGTGTGTATACAATGTATTATATAATATATCCTGTATGTATACAATGTATTATATAATATATCCTGTATGTATACAATGTATTATATAATGTATCCTCTATGTATACAATGTATTATATAATGTATCCTGTATGTATACAATGTATTATATAATGTATCCTGTATGTATACAATGTATTATATTATGTATCCTGTATGTATACAATGTATTATAGAATATATCCTGTATGTATACAATGTATTAAATAATATATCCTGTATGTATACAATGTATTATATAATAGATCCTGTATGTATACAATGTATTATATAATATATCCTGTGTGTATACAATGTATTATATAATGGATCCTGTGTGTATACAATGTATTATATAATATATCCTGTGTGTATACAATGTATTATATAATGTATCCTCTATGTATACAATGTATTATATAATGTATCCTGTATGTATACAATGTATTATATAATGTATCCTGTATGTATACAATGTATTATATTATGTATCCTGTATGTATACAATGTATTATAGAATATATCCTGTATGTATATAATGTATTAAATAATATATCTTGTATGTATACAATGTATTATATAATAGATCCTGTATGTATACAATGTATTATATAATGGATCCTGTGTGTATACAATGTATTATATAATATATCCTGTATGTATACAATGTATTATATAATATATCATCTATGTATACAATGTATTATATAATGGATCCTGTATGTATACAATGTATTATATAATGTATCCTGTATGTATACAATGTATTATATAATGGATCCTGTATGTATACAATGTATTATATAATATATCCTGTATGTAAACAATGTATTATATAATATATCCTGTATGTATACAATGTATTATATAATGGATCCTGTATGTACAGTGCCATGCAAAAGTACTGTACCCAATCGTTGTTGTGGCGTGTCAGTCTGACACACCGCAACTCCGATCTGGGTAAAGAGTCTCTGGTGGAGACTCTTTACCACGTGATCAGCCGTGTCCAATCATGGCTTAACATGATGTAAACAGGAAGAGCCGTTTATCCCAGTGGAAACACACAGTTTATACAAGTTCCACAAGTAAGTCTCTATTACCCACTGCTCATATTTCTCAATCCAATTATGCGATTTTGATTCAAAGTGGACTGGACCTGTTGCAATGCAATTTAATCTAATCTAATTTCATTTGATTTAATTTAACTTAATTTATTCAAATGGATTCTGTTTGATCTAATGTAGCATTTCTAATGTAGCATTTCTAAATCTCAATTGATTGATTTCATTATGTATTCTGATAGAATTTAAATTGATTTGAACAAATTTAATATAACTTGAAATTAAAATTAATATTCTATTTAATCTGTAATTAATTAGGTTGCTGAAGCCGTCTCTCACTATTTTGAATCTCTAAATAAAAGAATAATTTAAATGGAATAGGAATGATTAAATAATAATAGAGAATAATATTAAAATAAACATTCTATATTTTATATACAGTAATATAGATACAATATCTGTAAATAACACTAGCAGCAAAGTGAATTCATCATGAGCACTGCTGGTATTTATATACAGTATATTTCTCTTATATTTTCTATACTTATTTCTATTTCCACTCTCATTTTATTTGGCTGGCTGCCATTAAATCAGATTCAGGCTCCTCAACATAGTCTGTTTTTACTACCTTAGAGTTTTTTTTTTTTTATGGTGCCTTGCTATATGGATTGGGCCCTCTGTGTTTGATAGATACTCTTTCTTTTTTTGTCATGGTATGTATTTTAAGGATTTGGGTCAGTATCCAAAGAATATCAGCAAATCCACGTGTCTTTCTTTCTCCCTCTACTATGAACTCTTTTGTTAAGTTATAGAATACTATGCATATAAGCATGTTCCATCCTTATATGATATATAAAATGTTAATAATGTAATATACCATATTTATTGGCGTATAACACACATTTTTTCCCCTTAAAATCAGGGGAAATCGTGGGTGCGTGTCATACACGATCCCTGCTGTCTCTGAGGGAAGAGGAGTGAGCGGCACTGAATTACATGAAGCCACAATCTCCTGTGTACCCGACACTCACAGCCACGCCTCCTGGCCCCGCATTGGGCCACTTTTCTCTCTTTTTCTCTCTAAGCAGGGCCAGGAGGCGTGGCTATGAGTGATGGAGCACCGGGTACACAGGAGATCGTGGCTCTGTGTAATTCAGTGGCGCTCGCTTCTCTTCCCTCAGAGACAGCAGGGATAATCCAACACTGGTGAGGTTGCAATGATGGGAAAGGTGAGGCTGCAGATGGGCAATTTAATGGCTGAAGATGGACACTGAACAGGCTGCATTGTAGGTCAATTTAATGGCTTCAGATGGGCACTGAGCAGGGTGCATTGATGGGCAATTTAGAGGCTGCAGATGGGCACTGAGCAGGGTGCATTGATGGGCAATTTAAAAGGCTGCAGATGGGCACTGAGCAGGGTGCATTGATGGGCAATTTAGAGGCTGCAGATGGGCACTGA
Organism: Aquarana catesbeiana; assembly: GCF_042186555.1. Taxonomy (NCBI): domain Eukaryota; kingdom Metazoa; phylum Chordata; class Amphibia; order Anura; family Ranidae; genus Aquarana; species Aquarana catesbeiana. The sequence goes on along the minus strand of NC_133326.1, from coordinate 735,660,593 downwards.
GCAGGGTGCATTGATGGGCAATTTAGAGGCTGCAGATGGGCACTGAGCAGGGTGCATTGATGGGCAATTTAGAGGCTGCAGATGGGCACTGAGCAGGGTGCATTGATGAGCTGTGACCCTAATTTTGCTTCAAAGTTCTTTATTTAAAATGTAAGTTTTTTCCTTAAACTTCCCTCCTAAAATAGGGGTGTGTGTTGTACACCTGTGCGTGTTTTACACCGATAAATACGGTACTAACTTTTTGAATGATCTCTAAAATATTTTTTGAATGACATATGGTAATTTAGCATGATACTGTATTTATACATGAACTTAATAGTGATTACAATATATCTCTTAGAACCGATAGGATTGCCTGAAGAAGCTAAAGGTGAAATACGTAGCGATCCATTGGTGCTGACATTGTAATTTTGTATAAATGGCCTCTAGCCAGAAGGGATCTTCTAGGACTACCTTGTAAACAATCCATTGGCCATCCATGTGATTTCTTTGTCACAGATCCACAACTTTTTCTGGTTCATGAGACAGTGTACCTTTTGAATATGTTCATGTTTTTTTCTTTGTATCATGTGTGTTTTTATGTAATTAAAATAAATTATCTATTTTTTATATAATATGATTTTTTGGGATTCTAGTGGCAGCCTTTGAAGTCCTTTTTTCCTCTTTTTCCCCTATTTTTGTTTCTGTTCAAATTACCATTGGATGTGGTGCCACGCCCTGCAATATATGTCTCAAATTCCTTCTGCAATGTATTATAGAATGGATCCTGTATGTATACAATGTATTATATAATATATCCTGTATGTATGCAACGTATTATATAATGGATCCTATATGTATACAATGTATTATAGAATATATTCTGTATGTATACAATGTATTATATAATGTACCCTGTATGTGTACAATGTATTATATAATGTATCCTGTATGTATATAATGTATACTGTATGTATCCTGTATGTATATAATGTATACTGTATGTATACAATGTATTATATAATATATCCTGTATGTATACAATGTATTATATAATACATTGTATACATACAGGATCCATTATATACATACAGGATCCATTATATAATACGTTGTATACATACAGGATCCATTATATAATACATTGTATACATACAGGATCCATTATATAATACATTGTATACATACAGGATATATTATATAATGCATTGTATACGTACAGGGTACATTATATAATACATTGTATACATACAGGATCTATTATATAATACATTGTATACATACAGGATCTATTATATAATACATTGTATACATACAGGGTACATTATATATTACATTGTATACATACAGAATATATTCTATAATACATTGTATACATATAGGATCCATTATATAATGTCTCCTGTATGTATACAATGTATTATATAATGTACCCTGTATGTATACAATGTATTATATAATGTACCCTGTATGTATACAATGTATTATATAATGGATCCTGTATGTATATAATGTATTATATAATATATCCTGTAAGTATACAATGTATTATATAATATATCCTGTATATATACAATATAACTTTCTCTCCATTTAGAAAAGAAAGAAAACACAGGGGTGAGCTGCACAGACACTCATTACTATGATTGCCAATCAGAGGCTATCAAAGGGATCATGTGACAGGGAACCGGGAGTCCTGGATTCTGATCATTAGTACGATACCCGGTGCTCTTGGTGAGATCCTAGTCTATGGAGCATGCTCCCAGCACAAAGAGATATGCAGATATGTGGCCCCCAGGATAAAGACCCCCCTTCCGTGGGGCCCCATATGTGCGTACTCTCAGTGGGAAGGGGTTGGAAGTTCCTGATTGGTCACTTGCTTTCTATGACATTCCTAGCTTTTCCTCACACAGATATTGTTCAGGAATTGGTAGGAATTGGTAGGAAATAGACATTATAGATGGGAACTCACCATGTTGTGCTCTCCTCTCCTGGAGGTCATTTGCGGGTCCCATCAGACCGATCAGTGTAAAGACATGAATGGTGACATCCAGAGCCCCTTCTTCTCCATATGCGTCTATCAGGAGCTCATTGGTGATGATCCTGTCTGCATTTTCTAGTCTTCCTCGGGGGATGGAATGTTTATCTTCATAGGAAAAATCAGACAATTTGTTCCTAAATCTCTTGAAGTCACATCCTTTCAGATCCTCCAGAGAATATATGATAAGATCCTCTGGGGTTTGTGGGACCTTTCCCAGGACACCAGGAGCTGACCCTGCAGAGAGGACAATCAGAAACCATAAACATTCATCCTGATTGGAGGATTTCTGACACATGACAGCAGATAAGTCTGTACTGGCAGCCAGTAATGCTATAAAGAGCATATAGAAGGGAAAGGAAATGATCCCCCAATATGTCTATATGTACATTATCCTATGGAGGGATTGGATTCCCTGTGGTAATTTCACATGATTGCCTCCAGGATGGTTAGTTACCTCTCAGATGGATGAATATAGGGTGCAAACACCTAGGGGGCTATTTATATAAAAAAAATCAACTTCCTGAATTATCCCTATAATGTGTCTAATATGTTTATTTCCAATAATTATCAGCTTCATCTAGTGGTCATAATGCCATATCTTACTGGTGTTTCGAGAAAATAATGTATTATGAGCTGATGATCATAGGAAGTAAACCTATTAGACAAATTATGGGGATTATTAGTGATACTGTACAAATGACACAAACTCATAGTAATTATTTTATATACAGACCTCCTAATGTATATGTATGGATGATCATTTTAACCACTTGACCACTGGGCACCTAAACCCCCTTCCTAACCAGACCAATTTTCAGCTTTCGGTCCTCTCACATTTTGAATGACAATTACTTAGTCATGCAACACTGAAATTTTTGTCCTTTTTTTCACACAAATAGTGATTTTTTTTGGTGGTATTTATTCACTGATGGGTTTTTTATTTTTTGCGCTATAAAAGAAAAAGACTGAAAATCCTGTAAAAAAATGCATTTTTCTTTGTTTCTGTTATACAATTTTGCAAATTAGTAATTTTTCTTCATATATTTTGGCCAAAATTTATACTGCTACATATCTTTGGTAAAAATAACCCAAATCAGTGTATATTATTTGGTCTTTGTGAAAGTTATAGAGTCCACAAGCTATGTTGCCAATCTCTGAAAATTGATCACATCTGAAGTACTGAAGGCCTATCTCAATTCTTGAGACCCTAACAAGCCAGGAAAGTACAAATACCCCCCAAATGACCCCTTTTTGGAAAGTAGACATTCCAAGGTATTTAGTAAGAGGCATGGTGAGTTTTTTGAAGTTGTAAGTTTTTCCCACAATTCCTTGCAAAATCAAGATTTTTTTTTACTTTTTTTTTCACAAAATTGTTACAGTAGCAGGTAATTTTTCACACACAACATATGCATAGCACAAATTACACCCCAAAACACATTCTGCTACTCCTCCTGAGTATGCAAATACCACGTGTGAGACTTTTACACAGTGTGGCCACATAGAGAGGTCCAACATGCAGGGAGCGCCACCAGGCGTTCTTGGGGCATAAATTACACATATAATTTCTTGACTACCTCTTACACCTTTGAAGGCCCTGGAGAACCAGGACAATGGAAATGCCCCAAAAATGACCCCATTTTGGAAGGAAAACAACCCAACATATAATCTATGAGGCATATCAAGTCTTTTGAACATGTCATTTTTTTCTACAAGTTTTTGGAAAATGTGTAAAGAAAATTAAGACGCTTTTTTTTGTACACAATGTTGTCCATTTACACAATATTTCTAACACATAGCATGTACATACCAAAAATTACACCCCAAAATAGATTCTTCTACTCCTCCTGAGTATGGTGATACCACATGTGGGAGACTTTTACACAGCCTGGCCACATAGAGAAGCCCAACATGCAGGGAGCACCATCAGGTGTTCTAGGGACATAAGTTTCAAATCTAATTTGACTACATTACACTTTTGTGAGGCATGGATGTGGCATGGATGTGGCATGTAGGAGAACTGATGCGGCATGGATGAGCATGAATGGGGATGGATGAGCCGTGGATGGAGATGGCTGAGCATGAATGAGTATGGCCGGGTACGGCTGAGTATGACTGAGTACGGCTGGGTATGGCTGGGTGCGGCAGAGTATGACTGGGTATTCAGAGTATGGATGGATGGATGGATATGGATGGATGAATGGGTATGCAGAGTATGGATGGATGGGTATGCAGAGTATGGGTGGATGGATGGGTATGCAGAGTATGGATGGGTGAGCATAGATGGATGGATGAGTAAGCTGAGTATGGATGGGTGAGTATGGATGGATGGATTGGTATGCAGAGTATGGATGGGTGAGCATGGATGGATGGATGGGTATGCAGAGTATGGATGGGTGAGCATGGATGCATGGATGGGTATGCAGAGTATGGATGGGTATTCAGAGTATGGATGGATGGATGGGTATGGATGGATGAATGGGTATGCAGAGTATGGATGGATGGGTATGTAGAGTATGGGTGGATGGATGGGTATGCAGAGTATGGATGGGTATGCAGAGTACGGATGGATGGGTTGGTATGCAGAGTATGGATGGATGGATGGATGGATGGATGGATTGATGGGTATGCAGAGTATGGATGGATGGATATGCAGAGTATGGATGGATGAATGGGTATGCAGAGATTGGATGGGTATGCAGAGTATGGATGGGTATGCAGAGTATGGATGGATGGGTATGCAGAGTATGGATGGATGGGTATGCTGAGTATGGATGGGTGAGTATGGATGGATGGATTGGTATGCAGAGTATGGATGGGTGAGCATGGATGGGTATGCAGAGTATGGATGGGTGAGCATGGATGGATGGGTATGCAGAGTATGGATGGGTATTCAGAGTATGGATGGATGGGTATGGATGGATATGCAGAGTATGGATGGATGGGTATGCAGAGTATGGATGGATGGATGGGTATGCAGAGTATGGATGGGTATGCAGAGTATGGATGGATGGATTGGTATGCAGAGTATGGATGGATGGGTATGCAGAGTATGGATGGATGGATGGCTATGGATGGATGGATGGGTATGCAGAGTATGGATGGATGGATGGGTATGCAGAGTATGTATGGGTATGCAGAGGATGGATGGATTGGTATGCAGAGTATGGATGGGTGGGCATAAATGGATGGATGGGTATGCTGAGGATGGATAGATGAATGGATGGATGGGTATGCAGAGTATGGATGGGTATGCAGCGTATGGATGGGTGAGCATAGATGGATGGATGAGTATGCTGAGTATGGATGGGTGAGTATGGATGGATGGATTGGTATGCAGAGTATGGATGGGTGAGCATGGATGGATGGATGGGTATGCAGAGTATGGATGGGTGAGCATGGATGCATGGATGGGTATGCAGAGTATGGATGGGTATTCAGAGTATGGATGGATGGATGGGTATGGATGGATGAATGGGTATGCAGAGTATGGATGGATGGGTATGTAGAGTATGGGTGGATGGATGGGTATGCAGAGTATGGATGGGTATGCAGAGTACGGATGGATGGGTTGGTATGCAGAGTATGGATGGATGGATGGATGGATGGATTGATGGGTATGCAGAGTATGGATGGATGGATATGCAGAGTATGGATGGATGAATGGGTATGCAGAGATTGGATGGGTATGCAGAGTATGGATGGGTATGCAGAGTATGGATGGATGGGTATGCAGAGTATGGATGGATGGGTATGCTGAGTATGGATGGGTGAGTATGGATGGATGGATTGGTATGCAGAGTATGGATGGGTGAGCATGGATGGGTATGCAGAGTATGGATGGGTGAGCATGGATGGATGGGTATGCAGAGTATGGATGGGTATTCAGAGTATGGATGGATGGGTATGGATGGATATGCAGAGTATGGATGGATGGGTATGCAGAGTATGGATGGATGGATGGGTATGCAGAGTATGGATGGGTATGCAGAGTATGGATGGATGGATTGGTATGCAGAGTATGGATGGATGGGTATGCAGAGTATGGATGGATGGATGGCTATGGATGGATGGATGGGTATGCAGAGTATGGATGGATGGATGGGTATGCAGAGTATGTATGGGTATGCAGAGGATGGATGGATTGGTATGCAGAGTATGGATGGGTGGGCATAAATGGATGGATGGGTATGCTGAGGATGGATAGATGAATGGATGGATGGGTATGCAGAGTATGGATGGGTATGCAGCGTATGGATGGGTATGCAGAGTATGGATGGATGGGTATGCAGAGTATGGATGGGTATGCAGAGTATGGATGGATGGGTATGCAGAGTATAGATGGGTATGCAGAGTATGGATGGGTATGCAGAGTATGGATGGATGGGTATGCAGAGTATGGATGGATGGATGGGTATGCAGAGTATGGATGGGTATGCAGAGTATGGATGGATGGATGGGTATGCAGAGTATGGATGGATAGATGGGTATGCAGAGTATGGATGGGTATGCAGAGGATGGATGGGTATGCAGAGTATGGATGGATGGATGGGTATGCAGAGTATGGATGGATGGATGGGTATGCAGAGTATGGATGGGTATGCAGAGTATGGATGGATGGGTATGCAGAGTATGGATGGTTATGCAGAGTATGGATGGTTATGCAGAGTATGGATGGTTATGCAGAGTATGGATGGATGGGTATGCAGAGTATGGATGGATGGGTATGCAGACTATGGATGGGTATGCAGAGTATGGATGGATGGGTATGCAGAGTATGGATTGATGGATTGGTATGCAGAGTATGGATTGGTATGCAGAGTATGGATGGATGGTGTAATGACACCCCGAGTATGAAAGGGGTTAAAGTAATTTAGGACATTTCATACCCAAACACAAAGGCAGCTACCGAACACTCCAATCAGCCGAACAAGGAACCAATACAAATAATCCACCCCAAAAACGAGACACGGCTCTGTCTTCGGGTTTCAAGCAGGAAATTAATCTTTATTCCAACACATGTTATACAGATCCCACTTCAAAACATTTTTCCCCCACCCTTGGAAAACAGGGCGGGTCAAACTGTCCAATAACAATGGACACACAGGTCAGGTGTGCTTAACTTCTCATCAGTAAACAGTCTTAACAGGGGGGCTGCCGGAGGAATCCCCCCTCCCTCTTTCCTCACAGCAAGACACATCCTGTGATCCAAGGCAGACAAACACAATAGAACATTGGAATACAGCTCCACCCCAAACTAGCACAGCAAACAGTACACAACACAATGAGACAGCACACATTATATATACACATATGTACAGCATTGAGTCTGACTAGCAGATCATAGTGGGGTTCTCATTCACCCTGTGCCCCTATTAGTGACTCCCGTCACATGGCTCCCTCCTTGTGGAACACTCTGGCAGACCCGGCTTGATCCTTCTCGGGTCAACTTGGGGATGTCCGGAACTAGGAGGCCAGAGTGACGTCGGTTTGCCGGGACAACCCATCAGCATTGCCATTTTGCTTACCGGGTGGGTAGCTGATGGTGAAATTGTAAGAATGCAGGGCTAAGCTCCACCGCAGCAACCTGCCATTGTCTCCTGAGACAAGCTTAAGCCAGACCAATGGGTGGTGATCAGTGACTAATGAAAATTCCTGTCCGTACAAATAAGGGTTCAACTTTTTAAGGACCCAAACCAGGGCCAAGCACTCTTTCTCCACTGCTGCATAGCTCACTTCCCGGGGTAATAGTTTTCTGCTCAGGTATGCGACAGAGTGTTCTCTTCCATCCTCCCCGATTTGGCTCAGCACAGCCCCCAGTCCAAACATGGAAGCATCTGTGTGGACAAGGAAACGTCTGTTAGGTACTGAGGCAGCCAAGACAGGGGCATTTACAAGTGCTTGCTTGAGGGCTAGAAATGCGGCTTCACAAGCTGGAGACCACAGGACCTGCCTAGGTAAATTCTTTTTCATCAGGTCAGTCAGGGGCTTGGCGATAGCACTGTAATCAGGGACAAAATGTCGGCAGTCCCCAAGAAGGCTAATACCTGGGTCTTAGTATGGGGTGTGGGCCAGTTAGCTACTGCCTCTACCTTGGCTGGCTCTGGTCTCTGGTTCCCACACCCTACTCGGTGTCCCAGGTACTGCACCTCCGCCATACCTAGATGGCACTTGTCTGGTTTCAAGGTCAGGCCTGCGGCCGAATCTTGTCCAGAACCACCCCTAAGTGAACCAGGTGCTCCTCCCAAGACCCACTGTAGATCGCAATGTCATCCAGGTATGCACATGCAAAATCCTGAAAGCCATCGAAGAGCCGAACCACCATACGTTGGAAGGTAGCCGGGGCATTTTTTATCCCGAATGGCATGACCTTAGACTGGTACAGGCCAAACGGGGTAACAAATGCCGACTTGGGGATAACATCCTCGGCCAGGGGAATCTGCCAATAGCCCTTATACAGGTCTATTGTAGTTAAATAACGTCCCCTTGCTATACGATCTAGCAGTTCGTCTACCCTGGGCATTGGGTAGGCATCAGTGGTGGTCTTCTCATTGAGTCCCCTGTAGTCCATGCAGAACCGGGTAGTTCCGTCTTTCTTAGGCACCAGGACTACAGGCGAGGCCCAAGGGCTGTCAGAGGGCTCGATGACTCCTAACTGAATCATCTCCTGTATCTCCTTCCGCATTCCTTCTCGGACTGCCTCAGGGATACGGTAGGGGGGCTGACGAAGGGGTGCTTGTCCGAGGGTCTCTACCTTATGCACAGCCAGGGTCGGTTTTTGGGAGAAAGTTGCCTGTTTCTCCCACAGAAGCCGCTTAGCCTGTTCCTTCTTTGTGGGGCTTAACCGGTCCCCTAGCTGTACGAGGCTAATGAGGTCAGTCTGGGGGTCTCTCTCTAGAAAGTCAGGGAGGGGTAAATTTTCGGAGTCATCCGCAGCAGGGGCACATACTGTAGCAACATCCTCCTGCCGTTTCTGATACTCCTTCAGCATGTTCACATGAAAGGTTCGCTGGATTCTTTCATCTGCACAGCTGGCAATAACATAGGTAGTATCACATACCTGGGCTACTACTTTATATGGGCCCTGCCAAGATGCCTGCATCTTGTCGGTCTTCACAGGCTTGAGCACTAAGACCTTCTGCCCAACCTGGAAGATACGCTGTCGGGCCCCCCGATCGTACCATCTCTTCTGTCTCCCCTGGGCCGCCTGGAGATTCTCCCTTACCATCAGAGACAGTTGCGCCATGCGGTCCCTGAGTTCCAGAACATAGGGCACTATGGGGGTCCCCTCCCGCTCCGTCTCTCTCTCCCAGTGTCCTCTAATGAGATCGAGGGGTCCGCGGACCCTTCTCCCATAGAGTAACTCGAAGGGAGAGAACCCAGTAGATTCCTGGGGTACCTCTCTGTACACAAATAACAGGTGAGGCAGGAATTTCTCCCAGTCTCTGCAAGCATCCAAAAAGGTCCTCAGCATTTGCTTGAGGGTCCCATTAAAGCGCTCACAGAGACCATTAGTCTGGGGATGGTAGGGTGAGCTCAGCAAGGGCTTAATATTGCACACCATCCACAACTGCTGGGTGAGCACAGCGGTAAACTGGGTTCCCTGGTCAGAGAGAATTTCCTTAGGGAACCCCACTCTAGTAAATATTTTAACCAGGGCATCAGCTACTGTCTCTGCTTCAATGTTGGACATAGCTACTGCCTCTGGGTAACAGGTGGCGTAGTCCACAACGGTGAGAATATACTTCTTCCCAGATGGACTAGGCCTGGTCAAGGGACCCACAATGTCAACCACTATGCGGTAAAAGGGCTCCCCAATAATAGGCATGGACATAAGTTTGACCTTAGGGTGGTCCCCCCGCTTACCTGTTTCACACGTTTTGCAGTACTGTCGCACATCCTGGTTAAAATTGGGCCAGAAGAAATTCTGTGTAATTCTATGGGCTGTGCGGCGGGACCCTAGATGTCCTGCTAGTGGTACATCATGCCCAATTCACAGACTCTCCAGCTGGTATTTCTTAGGTACCACCAGCTGTCGTTTCTGCAAAGGGACTTTATTTCCCGGGGATGGCTTAGGGATCCTATACAGTCTATCCCCCACCCATTCATAAAGCTCCCCATCTATTCCCTTTTCCTGAGTATCTGCCTTAGCCCTATACTTGTGTAAGGTCGGGTCCTCCCGGGTTTCCCTCCCGAATGCTTCTGGGGTATCCCAACCTAGGGGAGCCTGATCTAAGGTACATGTCGGGGAAGATAGTCTTACCTGGGTCTCAGCAGCAAGCGGGCTGGTTCCAACAGCACGGGTCTGGGCACGGTTAGTCACTGGGTTGGCTTCAGCGGGGCCCATCGGGGCATAAGCAGAAACGAGGGGGGCCAAATCATTCCCCAGTAGTACATCCGCTGGCAAATCCTTCATCGCCCCCACATTCACGTGTCCCGAACCAACCCCCCAATCCAGGTGAACACGGGCAACGGGTAACCGGAAAATAGTGCTTCCTGCTACCCTTACGGCTACAGTGTCCCCGGTGTGTTGGCTCTCTGGGATGAGGTTCTTCCGCAGTAGGGTCATGGTGGCACCAGTATCACGTAGGCCATTAGCTACCTTTCCATTAACCCGGACGGTCTGCCTGTGTTGCTGCCTGTTGTCCTGGTTAGCTGCTTGTACTGGATCAGCCTCGTGCAGGATGCCCTAATGTTCTTCCTCCTCAACGCAGTGAGCCGCAGGCATGGATGTGCGGGGATTCCCCCCTGCTGGCTTTCTCCACGACTGGGACTGCCTGGCTGGATTCAGCGGACAGTCTGGCTTTTTGTGCCCTAGCTGTTTACACCCGAAACACCTGAGGGGTTGTGAGTAGTCCTGGGAGTTGTACCTGGGCTGCTGAGAATAAGTGGCCGCTGGAGGTGGTGCTGTAGGGCGGTACGACTGTGGTTGGTAGGCGCCAGCTGGAGGGGGTGCCGCTGATCGATAATCCACCCGAGCTGTTGTCTTGAACCACAGGGTTATCCAGTTTGCAGACGTCTGTGTATTCGTCCGCCAGGCGAGCTGCTTCAGACAAGGTGAAAGGTTTTCTGTCCCGGACCCACTCTCTGACTTCTGTGGACAGCTTGTCAAAGAAGTGCTCCAGCAGGAACAGCTGCAGCACCTCTTCCCCTGCTTGATACTGCTTGGCATCCAGCGACCCAGTGGAATGCCATGTGGTGTAGGCGGCATGCCCACTCTGTTTATGAGTCTCCAGTCTTCTTGCTTGTCTCTCGGAACCGACTCCGGTATGCTTCTAGTGTGACGGCATACCTGGCCAAAAGTGCTTCTTTTACCAGCCCATAGTTCATAATATCCTCGTCTGGGATGGCCCTGAACGCTTCACTGGCCTGGCCGGACAATTTCCCAGACAAAATGGTAACCCATTCCTCTGTGGGCACCCGGTGTAGGGCACATTGCCGTTCAAAATCTGCAAGGTACCCATCAATCTCCCCTTCTGCTTCATTGAAATTTTAAAAGCAGCAAAATGTACTTTTCTCCTTTCAGTTGGTGCTGCTGTGACTCCCGCTGCTGCAGCACCTCTTTGCTGTAGCCTATTTGCCTCCACAGTCGCTATAACTCGGTCTATGATCTCCACTGTAGGGTTAGGGTCATAAAGTGCCAGCCTTATGTTAACAGCCCGATCAAAACTTGCCTCTTCAGGTGTCCTGTCTGTTATGCTGGGTCTTTCGGCTATGTTGGGTCTTTCGGCTCTATCCATTTCGACTAGTTCTTCGATAATGTCCCTCTTCTTATGGTTGTTGGCTGGTTGGCCCCGATTCTGCAGTAAGTCCTTGAGGGTAGAGAGCTTTAGCTGTCCATACTGTGCTTCCATTGTCCTGTGTCCTCTTGTAGCTGTCCTGGGCTGAGGGAATCATCCCGCTGCTTGCCACCAGTGTAACGACACCCCGAGTATGAAAGGGGTTAGAGTCGTTTAGGACATTTCATACTCAAACACAAAGGCAGCTACCGAACCCTCCAATCAGCCGAACAAGGAACCCATACAAATAATCCACCCCAAAAACGAGACACGGCTCTGTCTTCAGGTTTCAAGCAGGAATGAATCTTTATTCCAACACATGTTATACAGATCCCACTTCAAAACATTTCCCCCCCACCCTTGGAAAACAGGGCGGGTTAAACTGTCCAATAACAATGGACACACAGGTCAGGTGTGTATAACTCATCAGTAAACAGTGTTAACAGGGGGGCTGCTGGAGGAATCCCCCCTCCCTCTTTCCTCACAGCAAGACACATCCTGTGATCCAAGGCAGACAAACATAATAGAACATTGGAATACAGCCCCACTCCAAACTAGCACAGCAAACAATACACAACACAATGAGACAGCACACATTATATATACACATATATACAGCATTGAGTCTCTGACTAGCACAGATCATAGTGGGGTTCTCATTCACCCTGTGCCCCTATTAGTGACTCCTGTCACAGATGGGTATGCAGAATATGGATGGATGGATGGGTATGCAGAGTATGGATGGATGGATGGGTATGCAGAGTATGGATGGATGGATGAGTATGTATATTATGGATGGGTATGCATGGCTGGGAATGGATGGATGGTTGGATCTGTCACAGATCAGCGCTGTGGACACTACACATGCAGCCCACAGCGCTGCTGCCACCGATCTCTCCCCTCTCCGCTAACACTGGATGGAGAGGGGAAAGAGAAACCGGATATCACGCCGGTTTGGGTACATGTGATCGCTCTGTCACTTGACAGAGCGATCACATGGTAAACGGCCACTATCATCAGCCGTTCACTGTTTACCGTGATGCGCTGGGTCCTCTGGACACATGTGACACGGGGCTGTTTTCTCCTTAGGATTATAGACAAAGGCAGTGGCGGCCCATCCATAGGGGGCGCCTGGGCGCCCCCCCCTCCAGGCAGCAAAAAAACATTTTTTTTTACTGGCCCTTTAAAAAAAAAAAAAAGGAAAGGAAGTCCTTAAGTGCACTGTGTTCGGGAAGCGCCACGTCTATGCAATCACAAGATTGCAGATATGGCGCTGCATTTGCGGGCGTTTAGCCCGCCTTGTGGCATTTTCTGAAGCGCTGAGTAGCTTCCGCCCAGCTATAGTAATAGATACTACAGGCGTGGGCGGAAGCTACTCGGCACTTCAGATTTGATTGACATCTGTCCTGAGTCAGATGTCACTTCCTGCTTCGCTCTCTCATTGCGCCCGAGAGAGGAAACAGGAAGAATGCTGCTGCCAGTGTGAAGGAGACACCGCAGGAGACCCAAGGTAAGTACCGCTGTGTGGAGAATGGGGGGGACAGAGGCTACATTTGGAGGGGACAGAGGGTGCATGTGGGGGGGACAGAGGCTGTATTGGGGGGACAGGCATCATTTTGGGGGGTAGAGGCTGTATTTGGGGGGACAGAGGCTGCATTTTGGGGGGATAGAGGCTGCATTTGGGGGGGACAGAGGCTGCATTTTGGGGGGGACAGAGGCTGCATTTTGGGGGGGGACAGAGGCTGCATTTTGGGGGGGGGCAGAGGCTGCATTTTGGGGGGGGCAGAGGCTGCATTTGGGGGGCAGAGGCTGCATTTTGGCGGGATAGAGGCTGCATTTGGGGGGGCAGAGGCTGCATTTGGGGGGGCAGAGGCTGCATTTGGGGGGGACACAGGCTTCATTTGGGGGGGACACAGGCATGCTGCATTTGGGGGGTGACAGAGGCTGCATTTGGGGGGACAGAGGCTGCATTTGGGGGGACAGAGACTGCATTTAACCACTTGCCGACCGCCTCACGCAGATATACTGCGGCAGAATGGCACAGGCAGGCAAAATCACGTACCGATCAAACCCCCCCGGTGCCAGAGGCGGTCGGCTCTTGTTCTCGGGCGATGAGAGGTGAGGGGGAGGCCATCCATTGTTGGCCACGCCCTCCCGATCGCTCCCAGCGAATTAAAATGATTCCTCTCCCTCTGTAATTAAAACAGAGGGAGAGGAAGTGATGTCATCCCTCCTCGAGCCGGTCTTTTTCGTTCCGGCGCCGAGGAGAGAAGACATCAAGTAAGTGCACAACACAACACGTTCAGTAGAACACGCCAGGCATGCTTGTCACTCCCCTTCACCCCCCTATCACCCCCCTGTACCCCCTGTCACACTGACACCAATAGCAGTTTTTTTTTTTGCATTGGTGTCAGTTTGTGACAGTTATAAGTGTTAGGGCAGTTAGGTTAGCCCCCTTTAGGTCTGGGGTACCCCCCTTTAGGTCTAGGGTACCCCCCTAACCCCCCCTAATAAAGGTTAACCCCGTGATCACCCCCCGTCGCCAGTGTCGCTAAGCGATCGTTTTTCTGATCGCTGTATTAGTGACACAGGTGACGCTAGTTAGGGAGGTAAGTATATAGGTTCGCTGTCAGTGTTTTATAGCGACAGGGACCCCCATATACTACCTACTAAAGGTTTTAACCCCCTGATTGCCCCCTAGTTAACCCTTTAACCAGCGATCACCGTATAAGTGTTACAGGTGATGCTGGTTAGTTAGTTTGTTTTTTATAGTTTATTATAGTTTATCATAGTTTTAGGGTATCCGCCGTTTATTACCTTATAAAGGTTTAACCCCCTAATTGCCCGGCGGTGATATAAGTTACGTTTTTAGGATCAGATAAGGTCTGCGTCGCCCCGGGCAGTGTCAGGTTAGCGCCAGTACCGCTAACACCCACGCACGCAGCATACACCTCCCTTAGTGCTATAGTATCTGAACGGATCGATATCTGATCCGATCAGATCTATACTAGCATCCCCAGCAGTTTAGGGTTCCCAAAAACGCAGTGTTAGCGGGATCAGCCCAGATACCTTCTAGCACCTGCGTTTTGCCCCACGGCTCATCCCAGCCCAGCCCACCCAAGTGCAGTATCGATCGATAACTGTCACTTACAACACACTAAGCACACATAACTGCAGAGTCAGGCCTGATCCCTGCGATCGCTAACAGTTTTTTGGTAGCGTTTTGAATCAGTCGCTAACAGTCAGGAGCTTTTTTGCCTGTGAGTCTCACTAGTGTACCCCTAAATTTAGAGCCCAAAATGGCAAATCGAAGGTACACTAGTGAAGAGGCCTACAGGTTTCTGAGCATGACAGATAATGAAGAGGAAGTCACTCATCTGTCAGATTCAGGCTCAGAATACGATCCTGTAGAGGACAGCGGCTCCATGACAGATAGCTCTGACAACGGAGTTGTGGTCCCTGCTAAGGTCAGGCGTACCAGACCCCAATCTTCTTCTTCTGTCCTTGAAGTGCAAGAACCGCAGGTCCCTCGTATGGAGCAGAGAAGTACTAGTGTCGTTATTCCTTCTGGTGAACTGTCAAGCACCAGCAGCCTAGTACACCCTGGTCGTACATCCAGCACTGCAATAACACTTTGTGACATGGCGAGTCCCATAAGTGCAGTTCAAGCTGGCGAGGTGGTAAGCACAAGTAGTGTCCCGCTGCCACCAAGAAGACGAACACAGGCCCGTCGTGCCCATAGTGCCCTTCCTGCTGCATTCGCCAATCCGAATTGGGAACCCACCACTTCTGCAGCACCCGTACTTCCCCCATTCACTGGCCAACCCAGAATTCAGGTGGAAACAGTTGATTTTATGCCACTGGATTTTTATTCGCTGTTTTTCACCGAAGATCTCTTTAGATCTATTGTGGACCAAAGCAATTTGTACGCTGGTCAACACATCGCCACTATTCCCCAGTCCTCCCTTGCCAGAGATTGGAAACCAATTACGGTTTCCGAATTTAAGCTCTTTCTGGGCCTTTCACTCAACATGGGCATAAATAAAAAGAGTGAGTTGCGGTCATATTGGTCCACTGACCCAATTTACCATATGCCCGTGTTCTCTGCTTCCATGGCCAGGGCATGATACGAGCAGATTTTGCGGTTCATGCACTTCAACGACAATGAACTCTGTCGTCATCGTGGAGACCCTGGATACGATCGGCTCTACAAAATTCGGCCCCTCGTAAACCACTTCAACAAACGTTTTGCAGACTTGTTTACCCCCATCAAGTTGTCTGCGTTGATGAGTCCCTGATTAAGTTTTCTGGCCGCTTGTCATTTAAACAGTACCTTCCCAGCAAGCGTGCCAGATACGGGGTCAAGATGTATAAGCTCTGTGACAGGGCTACAGGCTATACATGTAGTTTTATGGTTTACGAGGGCAAAGATAGTCATGTAGAGCCGACAAACTGCCCTGACTACATAGGAAGCGCTGGCAAGATAGTGTGGGATTTGGTGTCACCCTTATTCGGAAAGGGGTACCATTAGTACGTGGACAATTATTACACAAGCATGCCACTTTTTAGCCACCTTTTTGATCATCAGATTATAGCATGTGGCACCGTGTGACCTAATCGCCGGGGCTTTCCCCAGCGGCTTGTAGATTCCCGTCTTAGGCTGGGGGAGAGAGCCTGCTTGAAGTGTAATACCTTGCTCGCTTCGAAGTGGAGGGACAATAAGAATGTTTTCGTTCTTATCTCCCTTCATGCAGACACAACGGTCCAAATTCCTACGGCGACTGGTGTTGTGGAGAAACCCCTCTGTGTCCATGAATATAACCTTAACATGGGAGGGGTGGACCTCAACGACCAGTTGTTGGCGCCATACCTAGTTGCCCGTAAGGCCAGACGCTGGTACAAAAAAGTCATAAAAACAAACAAAGGCGCCTCTAAGTGCAGAAGATAAACAATTTTAATACCCCAACTGGGTTAAAAACACTTACAAAATAAGAGTAGAAAACAGGCACATCGTGGGTAAGGCTGCATTGGAAGGGGTCACGATCAGAGGAAGCCTTCAGGAGGATGGATGTAGTCACTGTCAGCAGCAGTGTAAAACACAGGGAACAGCTGTGAAGCCGGCGTCGTCAGCGTGTGAGGGCTGCGAACCCGGAAGTGATGTCATCCGATGAGTGGCTCTGTGACCAGCCTGAACCGCAAACGAAAGGCCAGAGAGGGGATGTGATGTCATCAATGAGGGACGCGTTTCGGAACCGTCATTCGTTCCTTTCTCAACCTCGGATTACACTGATGGCTGACTTCCATCATCCAATCATGTTGAGCAAAAATCAACTCCAGTGACTAAGCATGAAACACTCAGCATAATTGCACCTGATAGTTTGGAAGTACTGGGGGTGATATAAGGAGCAAAATGTGGGAAGGAAGCAGGAATTGGAAGGTCCTCATGGAAGGCGGTAGGAGCAGGATCTGGTAGAACAGGGGTGGACTATGAATTTATTGGCAATGAATTTGCAAATAATTCACTGAAAAACCCAGTACTTCCAAACTATCAGGTGCAATTATGCTGAGTGTTTCATGCTTAGTCACTGGAGTTGATTTTTGCTCAACATGATTGGATGATGGAAGTCAGCCATCAGTGTAATCCGAGGTTGAGAAAGGAACGAATGACGGTTCCGAAACGCGTCCCTCATTGATGACATCACATCCCCTCTCTGGCCTTTCGTTTGCGGTTCAGGCTGGTCACAGAGCCGCTCATCGGATGACATCACTTCCGGGTTCGCAGCCCTCACACGCTGACGACGCCGGCTTCACAGCTGTTCCCTGTGTTTTACACTGCTGCTGACAGTGACTACATCCATCCTCCTGAAGGCTTCCTCTGATCGTGACCCCTTCCAATGCAGCCTTACCCACGATGTGCCTGTTTTCTACTCTTATTTTGTAAGTGTTTTTAACCCAGTTGGGGTATTAAAATTGTTTATCTTCTGCACTTAGAGGCGCCTTTGTTTGTTTTTATGTCATTTTAGACCCTGCTTCAAGTCTTTTAAAGTTGCAGCCCTTTCTGCTGAAGATTACCATCCTTTCATCCCTTTCAACCAACATTTCTCCCGTTCATTTTTGGACTGCCGACCCCTAATAGAGACATCACTTGGACTACGCTAGTCCTGTGCGCCCTATACTACTTTTTATTTCCATTGGTACAAAAAAGTGTCTATTTATTTCAATTGGCTTTGCTGAATGCTTATGTGCTATACAGAGCTTCAGGATGGACTGGATCCTTCCTTAAATTCCAGGAAGAGATTGTCAGAGCCCTTCTGTTTCCAGACGGTGCTCCACCTCACCATCCCCAACCAAATGCAGTAAGCCGGCTGCATGAGAGGCATTTTCAATATGTCCTCCCGAGTACCCCTACCCAACGAGCCCCCAAAAAAAAGATGTCGTGTCTGCAGCAAGCGTGGATTTAGGCGTGAGACCCAGTATTATTGTCCCTTCTGTCCTGACAATCCTGGTCTTTGCATTGGTGAATATTTTGAATGCTACCCTACACTAGTATTAGCGTAGGGTACAGCACTGCACAGACTAGGACACACTTTCACAGGGTCTCCCAAGATGCCATCACATTTTGAGAGACCCAAACCTGGTACCAGTTAAAAAAGTTGAAGTTACAAAAAAAGTGTTAAAAAAAACAAAACAAAAAAAGTAAAAAAAAAGAAAAAAAACACAAAAAAATATATAAAATAAAAAAAACAAAAATAGTTGTTGTTTTATTGTTCTCTCTCTATTCTCTCTCTATTGTTCTGCATTCTATACTGCAATGTTTTATTGTTATGTTTTTATCATGTTTGCTTTATAGGTATGCAATTTTTTTATACTTTGTTTTTTTATTGTTAACCACTTTTTTGTTTTCAGGTACGCCATTCAGCTGCAGAGCGGATTTATTTATCTTGACAGCAACAGCGTTTGCTCCCACGATATATAAAGCCGTGACTCCAGCGCTGTCGGAGGTGATTTCACCACCACAGTTACATACTTCAGCATATATGCCGAAGTGTGGGGGCAGCAGTGGGTGGAGGAGCAATTTGCTCCTGCCTTTTGTGGGAGGATGCCCCCATGCTTCGGCATATATATATTTTAGGTAGGCACAGGTTGCGTTAAATGTTTTATTTTTTACTATGTTTTTTTTTGTATTTGCTTTGCAGGTATGGTAAGTATTACTGTTATACTGTAATGTTACTTTGTTTTTTTGTTAACCATCATTTGCTTAGCAGGTACGCCATTCAGTTGCAGCGCAGATTTATTTATCTTGACAGCAACAGCATTTGCTCCCACGATATATAAAGCCGTGACTCCAGCAGCCATGACTCCAGCGTTGTCGGAGGTGATTTCACCACCACAGTTACATACTTCAGCATATATGCCGAAGGATGGGGGCAGCAGAGGGCAGAGGAGCGATTTGCTCCTAACTTTTGCGGGAGGATTCCCCCATGCTTTGGCATATATATACGGTGCATGTATGCCCATCATTAGAAGTGGGTGGATGAAGGGAGGTATTCTAATGGTGGGCATACCCACCGATCAATATCTTTTTTTCATTCAGCCCACAGGCTGCATGAAAAAAAAGTTTACAATATATGCCCAACAAGGACCAGCAACGTACTGGTATGTTGCTGGACTTTGAGTGGTTATACCAGAATGATGCCTGCAGGTTTAGGTATCATCTTGGTATCATTCTTTTCAGCCAGCGGTCGGCTTTCATGTAAAAGTAATCCTAGTGGCTAATTAGCCTCTAGACTGCTTTTACAAGCAGTGGGAGGGAATGCCCCTCCACCACCGTCTTCCATGTTTTTCTCTGGCTCTCCTGTCCCAACAGGGAACCTGAGAATGCAGCCGGTGATTCAGCCAGCTGACCATAGAGCTGATCAGAGACCAGAATGGCTCCAAACATCTCTATGGCCTAAGAAACCAGAAGCTACGAGCATTTCATGACTTCGATTTCGCCGGATGTAAACAGCTCCATTGGGAAATTGGGAAAACATTTTATCACACGATCTTGGTGGGGTCAGATGCTTTGAGGGCAGAGGAGAGATCTAGGGTCTAATAGACCCCAATTTTTTCAAAAAAGAGTACCTGTCACTACCTATTGCTATCATAGAGGATATTTACATTCCCTGAGATAACAATAAAAATAATTAAAAAAAATAATAAAAATGAAAGGAACAGTTTAAAAATAAGATAAAAAATCAAAAAAATAATAAAGAAAAGAAAAAAAAAAGCACCCCTGTCCCCCCTGCTCTCGCGCAAAGGCGAACGCAAGCGTCGGTCTGGCGTCAAATGTAAACAGCAATTGCACCATGCATGTGAGGTATCACCGCGAAGGTCAGATCGAGGGCAGTAATTTTAGCAGTAGACCTCCTCTGTAAATCTAAAGTGGTAACCTGTAAAGGCTTTTAAAGGCTTTTAAAAATGTATTTAGTTTGTCGCCACTGCATGTTTGTGCGCAATTTTAAAGCATGTCATGTTTGGTATCCATGTACTCGGCCTAAGATCATCTTTTTTATTTCATCAAACATTTGGGCAATATAGTGTGTTTTAGTGCATTAAAATTTAAAAAAGTGTAAGTGTGTTTTTTCCCCCAAAAAATGCGTTTGAAAAATCGCTGCGCAAATACTGTGTGAAAAAAAAAAATGAAACACCCACCATTTTAATCTGTAGGGCATTTGCTTTAAAAAAATATATAATGTTTGGGGGTTCAAAGTAATTTTATTGCAAAAAAAATAATTTTTTCATGTAAACAAAAAGTGTCAGAAAGGGCTTTGTCTTCAAGTGGTTAGAAGAGTGGGTCATGTGTGACATAAGCTTCTAAATGTTGTGCATAAAATGC
Organism: Aquarana catesbeiana; assembly: GCF_042186555.1. NCBI lineage: Eukaryota > Metazoa > Chordata > Amphibia > Anura > Ranidae > Aquarana > Aquarana catesbeiana. Next base: position 735,639,919 of record NC_133326.1, on the reverse strand, counting down.
CAGGACAGTTCAAAACCCCCCCCTAAATGACCCCATTTTGGAAAGTAGACACCCCAAGCTATTTGCTGAGAGGCATGTCGAGTCCATGGACTATTTTATATTGTGAAAAGCCAATGTAGTACCAATATTTGAAAAGGGCCCAAAAAACATCCCTGGGAATTACAGACCAGTTAGCCTAACATCAATAGTATGTAAACTCTTGGAGGGGATGATAAGGGACTATATACAAGATTTTAGTAATAAGAATGATATCATTAGCAGTAATCAGCATGGATTCATGAAGAATCGTTCTTGCCAAACCAATCTATTAACCTTCTATGAAGAGGTGAGTTGCCATCTAGATAAAGGAAGGCCCGTAGACGTGGTGTATCTGGATTTTGCAAAAGCATTTGACACAGTTCCCCATAAACGTTTACTGTACAAAATAAGGTGCATTGGCATGGACCATAGGGTGAGTACATGGATTGAAAACTGGCTACAAGGGCGAGTTCAGAGGGTGGTGATAAATGGGGAGTACTCAGAATGGTCAGGGGTGGGTAGTGGGGTTCCCCATGGTTCTGTGCTGGGACCAATCCTATTTAATTTGTTCATAAACAACCTGGAGGATGGGATAAACAGTTCAATCTCTGTATTTGCAGACGATACTAAGCTAAGCAGGGCAATAACTTCTTCGCAGGATGTGGAAATCTTGCAAAGAGACCTGAACAAATTAATGGGGGTGGGCGACTACATGGCAAATGAGGTTCAATGTAGAAAAATGTAAAATAATGCATTTGGGTGGCAAAAATATGAATGCAATCTATACACTGGGGGGAGAACCTCTGGGGGAATGGAAGGATGGAAAAGGACCTGGGGGTCCTTGTAGATGATAGGCTCAGCAATGGCATGCAATGCCAAGCTGCTGCTAATAAGGCAAACAGAATATTGGCATGCATTAAAAGGGGGATCAACTCCAGAGATAAAACAATAATTCTCCCGCTCTACAAGACTCTGGTCCGGCCGCACCTGGAGTATGCTGTCCAGTTCTGGGCACCAGTCCTCAGGAGGGATGTACTGGAAATGGAGCGAGTACAAAGAAGGGCAACAAAGCTAATAAAGGGTCTGGAGGATCTTAGTTATGAGGAAAGGTTGCGAGCACTGAACTTATTCTCTCTGGAGAAGAGACGCTTGAGAGGGGATATGATTTCAATATACAAATACTGTACTGGTGACCCCACAATAGGGATAAAACTTTTTCGCAGTAGAGAGTTTAATAAGACTCGTGGCCACTCATTACAATTAGAAGAAAAGAGGTTTAACCTTAAACTACGTAGAGGGTTCTTTACTGTAAGAGCGGCAAGGATGTGGAATTCCCTTCCACAGGCGGTTGTCTCAGCAGGGAGCATTGATAGCTTCAAGAAACTATTAGATAATCACCTGAATGACCGCAACATACAGGGATATGTAATGTAATACTGACACATAATCACACACATAGGTTGGACTTGATGTCTTTTTTCAACCTCACCTACTATGTAACTACGTGACACAAGTTGCGGGAAAAAGACAATTTTTTGCACAAAGTTGTCGCTAAATGATATATTGCTCAAACATACCATAGGAATATGTGAAATTACACCCCAAAATAAATTCTGTTGCTTCTCCTGAGTACGGGGATACCACATGTGTGAGACTTTTTGGGAGCCTATCCGCGTAAAGGACCCCGAAAACCAAGCACTTCAGCTTCAGGCTTTCTAAGGGCGTAAATTTTTGATTTCACTCTTCACTGCCTATCACAGTTTCGGAGGCCATGGAATGCCCAGATGGCACAAACCCCCCCAAAATGACCCAATTTTGGAAGATAGACACCCAAAACTATTTGCTGAGAGGTATAGTGAGTATTTTGCAGACCTCACTTTTTGTCACAAACTTTTGAAAATTGAAAAAAGAAAAAAAAAAAAAATTTTTCTTGACTTTCTTCATTTTCAAAAACAAATGAGAGCTGCAAAATACTCACCATGCCTCTCAGCAAATAGCTTGGGGTGTCTACTTTCCAAAATGGTGTCATTTTGGGGGGTTTTGTGCTATCTTGGCATTTTATGGCCTTCGAAACTGTGATAGGTAGTGAGGAGTGAAATCAAAAATTTACGCCCTTAGAAATCCTGAAGGCGGTGATTGGATTTCGGGGCCCCGTATGAAGCTAGGCTCCCAAAAAGTGCCACACATGTGGTATCTCCATACTCAGGAGAAGCAGCAGAATGTATTTTTGGGTGTAATTCCACATATGCCCATGGCATGTTTAAGCAATATACCATTTAGTGACAACTTTGTGCTAAAAAAAAAAAAAAATTGTCACTTTTCCGCAACTTGTGTCAAAATATAAAATATTCCATGGACTCAACATGCCTCTCAGCAAATAGCTTGGGGTGTCTACTTTCCAAAATAGGGTCATTTGGGGGGGTTTTGTGCCATCTGGGCATTTTATGGCCTTCAAAACTGTGATAGGTAGTGAGGAGTGAAATCACAACTTTACGCCCTTAGAAATCCTGAAGGCGGTGCTTGGGTTTTCGGGGCCCCGTATGCGGCTAGGCTCCCAAAAAGTCCCACACATGTGGTATCCCCGTACTCAGGAGAATCAGCAGAATGTATTTTGGGGTGCAATTCCTACATATGCCCATGGCCTGTGTGAGCAATATATCATTTAGTGACAACTTTGTGCAAAAAAAAAAATGTGTCACTTTCCCGCAACTTGTGTCAAAAAATAAAATATTCCATGGACTCAACATGCCTCTCAGCAAATAGCTTGGGGTGTCTACTTTCCAAAATGGGGTCATTTGGGGGGGTTTGTGCCATCTGGGCATTTTATGGCCTTCAAAACTGTAATAGGTAGTGAGGAGTGAAATCAAAAATTTACGCCCTTAGAAATCCTGAAGGCAGTGATTGGTTTTCGGGGCCCCGTATGCCGCTAGGCTCCCAAAAAGTCCCACCTGCCATTTTAGTACCTCAAGAAATGACATAGGCAGTCATAAACTAAAAGCTGTGTAGACGCTTTGTAGACGCTATAACGTTTGCGCAAACCAATAAATATACGCTTATTGACATTTTTTTTACCAAAGACATGTGGCCTAATACATTTTGGCCTAAATCTATGACTAAAATTGAGTTCATTGAATTTTTTTATAACAAAAAGTAGAAAATATCATTTTTTTTCAAAATTTTCGGTCTTTTTCCGTTTATAGCGCAAAAAAAATAAAAACCGCAGAGGTGATCAAATACCATCAAAAGAAAGCTCTATTTGTGGGAAGAAAAGAACACAAATTTCGATTGGGTACAGCATTGCATGACCGCGCAATTAGCAGTTAAAGCGACGCAGTGCCAAATTGTAAAAAGTGCTCTGGTCAGGAAGGGGGTAAATCCTTCCGGGGCTGAAGCTGGTTAATGGGACACAGGCATGCTGCATTTGGGGGGGACAGAGGCTGCATTTGGGGGGGACAGAGGCTGCATTTGGGGGGGGACAGAGGCTGCATTTGGGAGAACAGAGGCTGCATTTAATAGGACACAGGCATGCTGCATTTAATGGGAACAGAGGCTGCATTTAATGGGACACAGGCATGCTGCATTTAATGGGACATATGCATGCTGCATGTAATGGGACATATGCATGCTGCATGTAATGGGACATATGCATGCTGCATGTAATGTGACACAGGCATGCTGCATTTGGGGGGACAGAGGCTGCATTTGGGGGGGGACAGAGGCTGTATTTGGGGAGACAGATGCTGCATTTTATGTGACAGAGGCTGCATTTGATGTGACACAGGCTGCATGTAAGGAGGGACTCCACTGGGGGCACCTGATGTAAGGACGGACTGCTGGGGATGCCTGATGGCATCTGGTTGTAGGCGATGTGGCTAGTGACACACTCGGGGCTTCCACTGATTCTGCATTATGGTGAGTTGAATGATTTAATTTTATATTACAATGTAATAATAGAAATAATGCGCTTCAATCATCCTGACACCATAACAACCATGGTGCCAGGATGATTGAAGTGCAAACACCAGGTGTTTGGAGTATCTTTATCTGCTGATTGTTAAACTTTCTAGAATACACATATTTCTATTGTTGTGTAGGATCTGGGCCTGCTGTCCCTCTCTCCCTCTCCCTCCATCCCTCGTTCATCTCAGACGCTAACCACACCGCCTTAGAGCCACGCCCACTATTTCGCTGAAACCATGCCCATTTTCACCAAGTGGGAGGGGTCAAAAAGGAAGGGCGGGGTCTGCCCCCCCCCATCCTAAAACTTCACCAGCCGCCACTGGACAAAGGATTCCCCCAACCACTACACAAATAGCCATAAAATTTGGGGTCCTCCAGTCATTATGGGTCACTGGACCATCTCAGAAGATCATTTCCATCAATGATGGAATTGATGAAAGCTCCTGAACTCTTCTAATGGGTGGACTGACCAGATGTCTACAGGAAATGTCCAGACTATGGAGACATGAGAAGTCCTATCATCTAATTCCAATCTCTGGAGATGTGAGATGGAGGAAAACATTGGAAAGGATTGTCAGGATCAGCAGTCACTTTGTGTGTTGTTTTGTTGTATGTTGTTATTATTTGTGGTTAAATACTTGTTATGTTGATTGGGGAATATATGTAAGAAAAAGACAGAGAGATTTCAGAATATGTATGGTATTCGAAATAAGGAATTTATGTACAAACTGTATAAGTGATAAGTACTATATCCAATAATATATTTTGGTTTGTAATGTTGAAATATTTATAATAAAGAAGTAAGGAATTTAAAAAAAGGATCAGCAGTCATACCTTGTGAGGAGGAGGGTGAGGAGGAAGAGGTCGCCATGACATCAGGAGATGACCTGAGATGACATCACCTGGAAGGAGCACAAACAATAATAAACTCATTTGTAGTGTGATAAATGTAACCAATAAGGAGGATTTTGTTTCCTTATGTGGATAACAATTGGCTGACTGGTTGTCCAATCAGAATAGATTAGAATTGGATGGATTTCTGTCATTTACAATCCAATCAGTCAGAACCTTCATCCCATTATTGATGTGATTGGTTTATCATGGGTCACAAAGGAATCTTACCCTCTTTAGGACCATAATTTATACAGACTTGGACTTTTAGGTGTCACCTCCACAAATCTGTGCCATTCATAGCCAAGACTGGTACAAACCAGCACCAAAGTATCAGCCAGTAAGATGTCTACAGAGAGGTCAGGTGATAAAATAGGAGAATGCCCCAAAATGGAAGCCGTGTGTGGTCAGCAGAGACCTCCATTCACTAATAAGATGCTTCCAAGAGGATTCTTCAGGAAGGTCGGTATTTATCATCATAAAAACAGGTTAAAACACAAACAACACATTGCGTGGCTCTTTTGTGGCCACTTTGTCATGGAAAGGTGTACAGTACACTTTAATGGGTGGGATCTGTGTGTGTCCTTCAACTCAGACTATACTGTACAGTATACTGATATGTCAGGTTTTTCTGATATTAAATGATAAATATTCATATAACTTCTGAAGGAGATATGAAGAATAACCTTCTGATGAACCACAGGTTACAAATGTTATAAAACTAAAAAGATCCTGAGAGTCGGCTGTGAAAGGAAACTTTGCATACAGAGCAATTAGTTACAAGGACACATTTAATCCAGCGGACAATGTGTTATAATGGTCCTCACACAACACCGGTATAAAGAGGATTTATTTTTATAGTAGATATTTATTAGAAACGTTTACAAGTCCAGCAAAAGAAATACAAAAGAGTCCAGTGATAAAGTGTGACATAAGAAGAAAGTCATGTAGGAGAAGGAAGAAGGAAAGCATTCAGTATATGTCTCTTGTGTATCGCTTCCATATTCACAAACCTCAATGAGAAGAAGATTATAGATGCAGGAATTACAGACAAACAGGTGGCTACCACATTATTAAAAACCGATGACTCATCAGCTGTCAGCAGAATTCCCCGCTGACAGCTGAATGTAAACAAAACAATCCCAGTATTAAAAAAAATGTAAATAAAATGGTGTGAGGCCCCCCTAATCTATACCAGAACCTTATCCGGGCATGCAAACCAGCAGGTCAGGAAAAGGGAGGGACAAGCAAGCACCCCCCAAATCATAACAGGCCACATGCGCTCAACATGGGGGAAGGTGCTTTGAGGACTGGGGGGCTCCCTCCCAAAGCACCTAGTCTGAATGTTGATGGGGACAAGTGCACGGACCTCTTCCAACCCTGGATGGTGGTTGTGGGGGTCTGCTAACTGGGGGCTTGACAATATATGGAAGCCCCCTTTAAAAAGAGGGCCCCCAGATCCTGGCCCCCATGTGAATGAGTAGAGGTACATTGTACCCCTCCATTTATTCGCCAAAAAAGTGTCAAAAATAAATGAAAACAGAGAGACAGTTTTTGACAATTCCTTTATTAAAAAGAAAACAAAAAGAAAGCTCCTCAGTGTAGATCCAGCATCAGTCATGCCAAACGCTGCCACCAAATGACATCACAGTGTGGCCCCATACCCTTGTGATGTCATCGACCCAGCATGACCCATTCAATGGACTAATATGCACAATCTGGAAGTTAAAAACAAAACCTCCCTAGATGTTACTGTGGTCACTTCCTTGACTAAACTGCATACTGAACTCAGAGGGTTGATGGTCCAGCAGCATAATAAATACCTTCCGTCCATAAAGATCTGCTCTGATGCCTAAAACAACAAATCAGGGAAATTCCTGGCTACTAGGCACAAGACACAGGGCACAATCCACTAAGCAATATGTTACTGCATCCGAGTATGCTGCAATATATCTCACAACTTAAAAAAAAAAAAGTGCAAATCAACAAAGAAACTCTTGTTATAAACTCACATGCGTTATCTATTCAAAAATACTGCATGACCTCATGCAGTAAGTTATCGGAAGCATCTTACAAGCATTGGGTAAATGGTTTGGTGTTTGCTGAACATCTGAATTTGCAGGATGTTTGCCGGGTGTGATCCCTGCCCGAAACACCCTTCAATGCACTGCACAGTGCATTATGTGGCCTGATTGGGCAAAGCCCAATAAGTTGTAAGTTGTTTGTTTAGGAGTGGGGCCGGAAGCCAGCCATGGCATCCTTAACAACTAATAAGTCAGCTCTCTATGGGTTTCCCTGCTGACAGCTGAATATATATATATACGGCCATCAATAGAAAAAAGTGAAAAAAAAATGACGTGGGGTCCCCCAAATCCATACCAGGCCCTTATACAGGCCTGCAGCCTGGCAGGTCAGAAAAGGGGGGTGAGCAAGCAGCCCACCTCCTGAACCATACCAGGCCTCATGCCCTCAACATGGGGGGTGGAGGATTTGGGGCAGAGGGGGTAGTGCATTTTTGATTTTTCAGGATGGCAGGCGGCATGATTGACAATGGATTTATATCGAGGGACACTTTTTTAATCTTTTTTTTAATAAAGGAATTGTCAAAAACTTGTCTCTTGTGTTTATTACTTTTTGACACTTTTTTAGTGAATGGGTATAGGTTCATTGTACCCGATACCCATTCACATGGGGGATCTGGGAGCTGAGGGGCCCCTTGTTGAAAAGGACTTCCAGATTCCAATGAGCCCCCATCCGCAGACCCCCACAACCACAACCCACAGTTGTGGGGAAGAGACCCTTGTCCACATTCACATTGGGACAAGGTACTTCGTGGTGGGTGGTGCAGAGCCCCCCTGCCACTAAGCACCCACCCCCCATGTTGAAGGCATGTGGCCTGGTATGGTCCAGGAGCGGGGCTGCTTGCTCATTCCCCCTCTTGCCTGACCTGCTAGGCTGCATGCCTGGATAAGGGTCTGGTATGGATTTTGGGGGGGACTCCACACCATTTTCTTTTTGAATTTTGGTGAGTAGTTCCCCTTAAAATCCATACCAGACCCAAAGGGCCTGGTATGGACTGGGGGGACCCCATGCAGTTTTTTGAAAGAAAATTCTCAATAGCCGGGTGCCGGCAATTGCAACCGCAATTCATTTTAAATGTGATTTGACTCATTTTTTTTATTTAGAAATGCCATTTTTGCTGCAGCATGTTTTAGACATGGTACAGATGCGCCACTTTACAGGCACATTAAGGGGATCCCCATGCACTATATTTAAAATCACAGCTTCTAGAAAACTATAGTTTTTAAAACTTTTTTTGCATTGATACATGTCCCCCTGGGCAGTACCCGGACCCACATACCACTTTTATGGGCAATTACTTGCATATAAGCCTTTTTTTAAAACAATCACTGGGGGGCTCTGACCATTGCCCTAGTAACCGCATAGTTATCGTAAGCTCATAGAGGTACTCAATTACCGCATGCATTTATTTATTTCCTTTAGTGAATTGACTTTAATGCCTTTTTATGCATTATTTACAAAACATTTTTTTTTTTTTAACTTCAAAGTTTATTCATTTTCCATAAGGTACAAAAAGCAACCTAAAGAGTACAGTGATACATTTTCAGGTTATGTTATGTATACACATTGGTATGTATCTATAACAATCAGGTATTCCTTTTACAATAGTGGTAATAAAAGAGTTATAGCATGCGTACACATTGTCTTGTATATATGGTAACAAAAACTTTATGAGAATTAGATTTAGCTTTAACCTTAACCTTAACACCTTCAGGTGGTAGAACCATTAGGCAATCACACTTGTTGTTTAATCTACTAGGTATTGTTACTAAGTGCACAGTGCTGAGGCGAGTGTGTTGCCTGTTTATTATTGAGGGGCAAGATGGGAGCATACAGGAGTATTATGAATCCTTTGTGACTAGAGTGTCAGTCCAGCTGTATACTTCTGGGGTTGTTGATCCATGAGTCCCAATTTCGGTAAAATTTTTCAGTGGTAAGTTGGGCTTTGGCGAAGCCATGTTCCAATTTGAGATTGCTGTTTAGGATTGTAATTACTTCTTGGATGTCAGGAGGGTGAGTACTTTTCCATTTCCTTGCTAGTGCTAACCTTGCGGCAATAAGAATGTGGGTGGCCGCGGTTTGAGATTTTCTGGGCCATGTGGGAATCATCAGGCCTGAAAGGAGGTCAACTGAGGATAGGTTATTTGCTGTAGGGGCAATTGATTGGAGCAATTTTAGTATTTGGTTCCAAAATTCTTTGAGGGTTGGGCATTCCCACCAGATATGGAAAATAGTTCCTGGAAGGCCACAATTTGTCCAGCATAGGTGAGACGTATTGGGGTAAATTTGGGCAATTCTGCTGGGGGTTAGGGATAAGCTGAACACCCCCCTGTTCGGTTCGCACCAGAACATGCGAACAGGAAAAAAGTTTGTTCGAACATGCAAACACCGTTAAAGTCTATGGGACACGAACATGAATAATCAAAAGTGCTAATTTTAAAGGCTTATATGCAAGTTATTGTCATAAAAAGTGTTTGGGGACCTGGGTCCTGCCCCAGGGGACATGGATCAATGCAAAAAAAGTTTTAAAAACTGACGTTTTTTCAGGAGCAGTGATTTTAATAATGCTTAAAGTCAAACATTGAAAGTGTAATATCCCTTTAAATTTCGTAGCTGGGGGGTGTCTAAAGTATGCCTGTAAAGGGGCGCATGTTTCCCATGTTTAGAACAGTCTGACAGCAAAATGACATTTCAAAGAAAAAAAGTAATTTAAAACTACTCGCGGCTATTGCATTGTCGGTCCGACAATACACATAAAAGTTCATTGATAAAAACGACAGGGGAACCCTCATCCCCACAACCCTGGCTGGTGGTTGTGGGGGTCTGCAGGCGGAGGGCTTATCGGAATCTGGAAGCCTCCTTTAACAAGGGGAGCCCCAGATCCCGCCCCCCCGTGTGAAATGGTCGAATGGTCGAATCTTCTTAGAACTTTCAACAGACACCATAAGCCAAAGATTCAACGTTTGTATGTTTCGCTGCTTTGTCGATTCTTCGTTGTTCATGTTGAATGTATATAGTTCAAACAGAAAATGGACTGGTGATGGTGATCACTGATCAGACAGGTAACAAGATAGGGTATATAGAATCTATATAGAATATCAATCTATAATATAGAATCTATAATAATAAATCCCCCCCACAACACGGGCAGCCTCTGAGGCTATCACAACACTAGCAACACTAGTATCACTATCAAGTTCACACCACTAACACAATAGCAGCAGATTATTATAAAAAAGTTAAGTTGAACTGTGGCTTGCTTCACTATTGTTCTGCTTCTGTGCTTATGCTTAATTGCTAAATAATTTAGGTTCTCTGACAAACAGACCAGCTAAGATTGACAGTCTTCTGAAATGATTCAGTGTGTGTCTCTCTGCTAGCAAATCGCAAGTGAAAGTAAGTTGGCTGTACATGTGTACTTAGTTCTAGCTATTTTACTGCTCCTCCTCTTTGGTTATAATCAGCCAATAAAATTCATCATTATCATTATTTTTATTTTACTTCCCCCACCCAATTCCAGCAGCGATCTTTTCTCTCTATGTCGAATCTTTTCTCTCTATGTAGAATAATCTTGGACTAATAAAGCTGAGGTTAGGCCCATTCGACCACAGGTACGATGGACACAGATTGTTATTGTCATCATCTTGTCAAATCTCCTATCTATATCGAACTGTTGTCGAATTGAAAATGACAATAAAGCATTTGTTTATGTCAGATCTTTCGTTTTTCGGATTCTGCACTTACAAACGATAACAAAAATACCTGAAATTTGGCCGAAAATGCATTCGGATGAAAATGAATGCACATGTCTACTTAGAACAGTCCCTGCACAAAATGACATTTTTAAAGGAATAAAAGTAATTTAAAACTGCTTGCGGCTTTAATGTAATGTTGGGTCCTGGATGGATGAAAATCAGTGAGACAAACAGCATGGGTACCCCCCAGTCCATTACCAGGCCCTTTGGGTCTTGTATGGATATTATGGGGAAGCCAAATAGAAAAAAAAGGCGTGGGGCCCCCAGGCCCTATATACTCTGAACAGCAGTATACAGGCGGTGAAAACAAGACTGGGACTGTAGGTTTGTTGTTAAGTTGAATCTGTTTGTAATTTGGAACAGGTATATTTTGTAAGTGTAGCTCCAGCAAAAAATCTATTTTAAAGCTTTTTGGAAAACATAGGGAAGGGTTATCACCCCTTGTAACATTTGTTTTGCTGTCTGTGCATCTGTTCAGAAGATTTCACCTCACTTTCTGTCCCAATGACAACTGAATTTTGAAAATTTGGGGTCTTTAAGGGAAACAAGGATTGGTGATAAATCAGTGGAGGAGATACCTTTTTTCCATATCAACTCTTACAGGAGAGACTTTCCCTTCCTAGGGGTAGATTTCCTCTCACTTCCTGTTGTCTCCCTCCGTTTGTAAGTAGGAGTCATTTGTAAGTTGTACTTTTGAAAATAGGGGACCGTCTGTATATACTATACGGCCTGCCCTATACACGCTGCGAAAAATTGGGCCTTAGGTGTTGGTGGTACCAGAACACTGTAAGCCCCCACAGTTACTCTTGCTGGGTGCTGGAACGGGCCCTGCTGTGAAATATTAGATCAAAAATTGTAATTACATGCCCCTGTTAAACAGGGGCAGAAAAAATTGGGCCTTAGGTGGTGGTGGCACAACACTGTAAAGCCTCATAGATACTTGTGTTGAGCGCAGGAACAGGCCCTGCTGTGAAATATTAGATCAAAAATTGTATTTACATGCCAGGGGCATAAAAATTGGGCCTTAGGCAGTGGTGGTGGTGCCAAAACACTGCAACCCCTCACAGATACTATTGTTGAGCGCAGGAATGAGCCCTGCTGCAAAATATTACAGCAAAAATTGTCTTCTCTACCTTCAACACTCTACTCTGTCCTCCACTGCCTCCACCCACCAACTCACTCACTGCCCAGGAGATTGCCAATCACTTCAAAACTAAGATTGATACAATTCATGAGGAGATCACCAATGCGCAAAAACCTCCCCCATGCAACAGCCCATGTCCACAGACACAATCATTACTTCCCTCATTCAACCCTGCTACTATTACTGAGGTTGCTAAACTTTTATCTAGCACTCACCTAACCACTTGCCCCCTGGATCCTGTTCCCTCGCAAATGCTACGCTCACCCTCTGACTCGATTCTACACTCTCTAACTCACATTTTCAACCTCTCCCTCTCTTGTGGCATCTTCCCAAACTCTCTAAAACATGCACTAGTCACCCCCATACTAAAAAAGCCCTCACTGGATCCCACCAATTTCAACAACTTACGTCCCATCTCCTTACTCTCCTTCTCCTCCAAACTTCTTGAAAGACTGTTCTACAACCGACTAAGCGACCATCTGACCATGAATAAACTTCTTGATCCCCTTCAGTCCGGTTTTTGCCCTCAACACTCCACGGAAACTGCTCTCCTTAAACTCTCAAATGACCTACTAATGGCTAAAGCCAATGGACACTATTCTGTACTACTTCTCCTGGATCTCTCTGCTGCCTTTGACACAGTGGACTACCCCCTCCTCCTCAAAAAACTCCACTCCTTTGGTCTCCGTGACTGTACTCTTCGCTGGTTCTCATCCTACCTATCCCACTGCTCCTTCATTGTCACTTACAACTCTACTTCCTCCTCTCCTCTTCCTTTTTCCGTTGGGGTCCCCCAAGGTTCTGTTCTTGGACCTCTCCTTTTCTCAATCTACACCACATCCTTGGGTCAGTTGATTGCCTCTCACGGCTTTAAATATCATCTCTACGCTGATGACACCCAAATCTATCTCTCCACCCCCCAGCTCCATCTTTCTCCTCACGTATTACCAACTTACTAGCAGACATATCAGCCTGGATGTCACATCAGTTCCTCAAACTCAACCTATCCAAAACCAAGCTCATGATATTTCCTCCCTCAGGTGCCACTTCCCCTGATTTCCCTGTCAATATCAATGGCTCAACTATCAACCCATCTCCCCACGCCAAGGTCCTAGGTGTAATCCTGGACTCTGAACTAACCTTTCGACCCCACATTCTATCACTATCCAAAGCTTGCCGCCTCAATCTCCGCAACATCTCCAAGATACGCCCCTTCCTAACCAATGTCACCACAAAGCTTCTAATCCACTCCCTGGTCACCTCCCGCCTCGACTACTGCAACTCCCTCCTCATTGGTTTACCTCTAAATAGGCTATCCCAACTTCAGTCCGTCATGAATGCTGCTGCCAGGCTCATCCACCTCACAAACCGCTCAGCGTCTGCTACACCCCTCTGCCAATCCCTCCATTGGCTGCCACTCAGTCACCAAATTAAATTCAAGATACTAACTATAACTTACAAAGCCATCCACAACCTGGCCCCCAGCTACATCTCTAACCTAGTCACATATTACCAACCTAATTGTTCTCTTCGCTCCTCCCAAGACCTCCTGCTCTCAAACTCCCTTGTCACCTCATCCCATGCTCGCCTTCAGGACTTCTCCAGAGCCTCCCCCATCCTCTAGAATGCTCTACCCCAATCCATCCGATTTTCTCCTACTTTATCCACTTTCAGACGATCCCTGAAAACTCATCTCTTCAGAGAAGCCTATCTGGCCCCCACCTAACAACTGTACATTTATCTTCTCAATCAGCACATCACCCACAGTTATTACCTCTTGTATCTCTTGACCTTCCCTCTTAGATTGTAAGCTCTAAGGAGCAGGGCCCTCTGATTCCTACTGTGTCAAAGTGTATTGTATTTGTACTGTCTACCCTCAAGTTGTAAAGCGCTACGTAAACTGTTGGCGTTATATAAATACTGTATAATAATAATAATAATAATAATAATAATAATAATTACACGCCCCTGTTAAACAGGAGCAGAAAAATTGGGCCTTAGCCACTGGTGGTGCCCAGAACCAAAAATGTTCTTAGAAGCTATCAACATGAACATTGAGGAGGAATAGGATAGTCACTCAGCATAACAGGATAGTCACTCAGTATCAGCATAGGCAATCTTGAAGGGATCTCACATTCATAAAAAAATTATTCAGTTACATCAACTTTAGGTGCTTGGCAGCTGGTGATCCAAGACTGATTCATTTTTATGAAGGTGAGCCGATCAACCGAGTCGGTGGACAGGCGCACTCTGTGATCAGTTACAAAGCCTCCAGCAGCACTGAATGTGCGTCTTGAAAGAATGCTTGATGCAGGACAGGCCAGTAGCTCAATTGCATACTGTGCAAGCTCTGGCCAGTGATCCTGTCCTCAAGACCCAGTAACCCAGTGGATTTTCGGTTGGAAAGGTCTCCAAGTCTGATCTTGCCCCTAGGTATTCCTGCACCATGTACAACAGACGCTGGTTGCTAGAACCGATCAGACCTTGGGGCTGCGGACTAAAAAATTGTCTGAACGCATCGGTCAGACGGCTACCTTCTCCACCGCTCCTTCTGTGACTGACCAAAGCCTCAGCAACACGTTGTCCAGGAGTACCAGGAAATTGTAACCTCCCAGGCTCTGGAAATGCATTGCACAAACCTTTCTGCAAGGCCTCCCAAAGATGTTTCATCCTCTGCTCCCTCTGCGATGGCTGAATAAGTTCCGCCACCTTACCCTTGTAACGTGGATCAAGATGGGTTGCCAGTAAGTACTGATCCCTCTCCTTGATACCACAAATACGTGGGTCCTTTCACAGGCTTTGCAGGATCAGGGAGGCCATGCAGCGTAGATTTTCTGAGACATTCGGTCCGGAGTCCTCTGGGTCACTAAGGACGACATCATCTGCAGCCACGTACAAGTCCATGGGTTTCTGAGGACTGAAAACGATCCTTTGAAGACTGATGCTGATGCTGAGTTCCAGGCTCCACCTCCATGCTGACACAATCCTCCTCCTCCTCTTCCTGTGTGATAGGCGGGCCTGCAGGAATACGGTCTGGATAAAGGGGGCCTTGAGAGGTAAGGAAGTCCTCCTCTTCCTCCCTCTGTTCTGCCTCAAGTGCCCTGTCCATTATTCCACACAGCATGTGCTCCAACAGGAAGACTAGAGGGACAGTATCACTGATGCATGCACTGTCACTGCTCACCATCCTCGTGGCCTCCTCAAATGGTGACAGGACAGTGCATGCATCCTTGATCATTAGCCACTGGTGTGGCGAAAAAAAAGCCAAGCTTCCCTGAGCCTGTCCTGGTGCCATACTCGCACATGTACTCATTGATGACCCTCTGCTGTGTGTGCATTCGCTGCAGCATTGCCAACGCTGAGTTCCACCTGGTGGGCATGTTACAGAAGAGGCGGTTCTTGGGCAGGTTGCATTCCTTTTGGAGGTCAGCCAGCCGAGCACTGGCATTATATGACCGGCAGAAATGCGCACAGACTTTCCTGGCCTGCCTCAGGAGATCCTGTGAGCTTGGGTACCTGCACAAGAACCGCTGCGCCACCAAATTAAGGATGTGAGCCAAACAGGGAACATGCGTGAAGTGTCTCTGTTGGAGGCCGGAGAGGAGGTTGGTGCCATTGTCACAAACCACCATTCCTGGCTAAAGCTGGCATGGCGTCAACCACCTCTGAGCTTGCCCCTGCAGAGCTTCCAGAATCTCTGCCCCAGTGTGGCTCCTGTCCCCTAAGCAGACCAACTCAAGCACTGCATGGTATCTTTTTGCCTGCGTAGCCCCTAGAACGCCTATGGAACACCGCTGGCTCAGAGAACAAATCTGCACAGGAAGAAGCCATAAAGGAAGAAGAAGAGGAGGGGGTGGAGGAGAGAGGCGTGGCATAATCACCACTACCAGCATTTTGAAGGTGTGGTGGCGGAACAAGCTCCAACAATACTGCACCCTGTCCTGCATCCTTCCCAGCTGCCAGCAGGGTTACCCAGTGAAAGAAAGGTAACATCCCTGTCCATGCCTGCTGGAGCATGAGTCAGCAGTAATATGCACCTTACCGCTGACCGCCCTGTCCAACGAAGCCAAGACATTGCCTTCCACATATCGTTAGAGAGCCAGAATGGCCTTCCGAGAAAAAAATTGGCATTTGGGAACCTGCCATTGAGGTACCGCACATTCCACAAATTCTCGAAAGGGGGCAGATTCTACCAGAAAAGGCAGAAGTTGGAGTGCTAGCAATTTAGCTAAACTAGCATTCAGCCTCTGAGCATGTGGATGGCTGGGACCAAATTTCTTTCACCGGTTTAGTAACTGGGGTAGGGAAATTTGCCAGCTACAATCGGATGTTGGTGTAACGCTAGCAGATTGCCCGGAAGTGGTTATGACACCTAATTCTACACCTATATTCCTCTCAGTCCAGGTCTCTGAGAGGACTGAAGTTATAGTGGGGTTGGAGATCCCAGCTGATGAGGAGCAAGGAGAGGTGCGCCTTGTTCTTTGGTATGGGTCTTTTAAGTACTGTTGCCAATGGACTGCATGGGAGCTCGACATATGTCTGGTTAAGCATGTGGTGCCCAAGCGGCTGCTGTTTTGACCATGCTTGATACGCTTCAGACATATGTTGCAAACAGCAACGGTGCGATCTGCTGCACATGTCTCAAAAAAGGCCCTCACCAAAGGACGTTTGGAAAAATAGGATTTTTTATAACAGCTTACCTTAAAATCCTTTTCTTTTGATGTACATCAGCCTCAGTAATTACTGATGGGTTATATAGGGTATCACTAGGTGATTGGACACCGGTCACACCCTAAACAGGAAGTTCAACCCCCTATATAATCCCTCCCCTTACAGGGATACCTCAGTTTTGTAGCAAAGCAATATAAGTGTAATAGAAGAGGGTCGGGACCTCTGTGTCCCGTGATGTACATCAAAAGAAAAGGATTTTACAGGTAAGCTGTTATAAAAAATCCTATTTTCTTTCTCGTACATCACGGGACACAGAGCCTCAGTAATTACTGATGGGATGTCCCAGAGCAATGCTATTTGAGGGGAGGGGACCACACAACATAGTGTGTAATCAGACCTGAGGACCTCGTACTGCTTCCTGCAGCACATTACGCCCAAAGGCTATACCCTCATGCCTTCCCACATCCACCTGATAAAATTTGGTGAATGTATGGACTGAAGAAAAGGTTGCAGCCTTTCAGATTTGAGCCATAGAGGCCTGGTGATGCACCGCCCAAGAAGCACTAATAGCCCTTGATCTGAAAAGGAGGAATTTTCTGTTTCAAACCATAAGCTTGAATAATCATTTGTCGAATCCATTTATGCCGCGTACACACGGTCGGACTTTTCGTCTACAAAAGTCCGACAGCCTGTCCAACAGACTTCCGACGTACCTTCGGCGGACTTGCGGCAGACTTTCTTACGAACGGACTTGCCTACACACGACCACACAAAAGTCCGACGGATTCGTACGTGATGACGTACACCGGACTAAAATAAGGAAGTTCATAGCCAGTAGCCAATAGCTGCCCTAGCATGGGTTTTTGTCCGTCGGACTAGCACACAGACGAGCGGATTTCGGGGTCCGTCGTACTTACGACGTAAAGATTTGAAGCATGTTTCAAATCTAAAGTCCGTCGGATTTGAGGCTAAAAAAGTCCGTTGAAAGTCCGGAGAAGCCCACACACGATCGGATTACCAGCCAGCTTTAGTCCGTCAGCGTCCGTTGGACTTTTGTAGACGAAAAGTCCGACCGTGTGTACGCGGCATTAGAAATGGTAGATTTTGACGCTGCCTGTCCTCTATTGGGACCTTCTGGCAGTATGAACAAAAACATCCGATTTTGCGAATTTGAGCAGTTGCTTTCAGATAAGCCTTGACTACTCTTACTATATCCAAAGAATGTAGTGACCTTTCTTCCGTAGAACAGGGATCTGGAAAAAAGGAAGGCAGAACAATATCTTGGTCTAGATGAAAATCTGAAACCACTTTCGGTAGAAAGCTAGGATGAGGGCGCAATACCACTCTATCCTTGTGTATGATTAAATAAGGCTCTTTACAGAAAAGAGCTGCTAATTCTGATACTCTTCGAGCAGAAGAAATGGCTACCAGAAAAATTAACTTTCTCGTCAACAAGACCAAGGGAATTTGACATATTGGTTCAAAAGGCTGTTTCTGTAAAACTGACAGAACCAAATTCAAGTCCCAGGGGTTTAGTGGCGCCTTAACCGGAGGATTAAGATGCGTCATCCCCCTGCATAAAGTTTCGGACCAAAGAATGTGAAGCAAGTGGCCGTTGGAATAATACTGATAAGGCCGAGACCTGGCCCTTGATGGTACTCAAGGCCAGCTTCATTTCTAATCCCATTTGTAGAAAGTCAAGAATTCTAGCTATTACATATTTTCTGGGATGTCAACCCCTGGATTCACACCAGGATACATAAGCTTTCCAAACTCTATGATAAATTACTCTGGAAGCTGGCTTCCTTGCATTGATTAAGGTAGAAATCACTGGACCTGAAAGTCCACGACTCTTCAGAACATGGGTTTCAATAGCCAAACCGTCAAATTTAGCATTTGTAAGGCAGGATGGAACACTGGACCTTGAGATTACAGGTCTGGACGTGACGGTAGGGTCCACGGGGAGCCTACTGTCATCCTTACTATTTCTGCATACCAAGCTCTCTTGGGCCAAGCTGGGGCCACCAGAAGTACCGACTTCTTTTCCTGCCTGATCCTGCGCAGGAGTCGTGGCAGTAGCAGAATAGGAGGGAATGCATAAATCAGTGAGAATCGATGCCACGGAATCACCAACGCATCTGTCCCGCATGCAAGAGGATCCTTTGTTCTTGCCACAAACTTGTTGATCTTTTTGTTGAATCTGGATGCAAAGAGATCTACATCTGGAACCCCCCATCTTTGGCATATGGCCCAAAAGACGTCGGGGTGAAGAGACCATTCCCCTGGGACTAACCACTGGTGACTCAAATAGTCCGCCTGCCAGTTCTCTATCCCTGGAATGAAAACTGCCGATATGCATGGCACATGCTTTTCTGCCCAGACTAAAATCTGGTTCACTTTTCTCTGAGCTGCCTGACTCCTGGTGCCTCCTTGATGATTGATATAAGCCACTGCTGTGGCATTGTCAGACTGGATCTTGACAGGGCAACCCTGTAGCCTGAGAGTCCAGGCCCTTAGGGCTAGATATGCCGCACGGATCTCCAGAATGTTGATGGGTAAGGTCTTCTCGATTTCGGACCATTCCCCCTGGACCACAGACAGAAGGACCCTTTTTGGTCATGACTACCAGGATCAGCTCTCTTAAGGCAGTGATCTTTGCCTGAGGTAAAAATACCTTCTCTTGGCTTGTATCTATGACCAGGCCCAAATACTCTAGAGGTTTTAAGAAAAACTTTTCTAGGTTGAGAATCCAACCTAGGTGTTCCAGGTAGTTGACTGTGGTCATCAAGTTCTCGCTCAAACAGGCTACCGACTGGTCTATCAAGAGCAGGTCGTCTAGGTATGCTATGACAGTTATACCCTGAGCCCTTAATCTGGCCAGAGGAGGAGCCAAGATCTTTGTAAACACTCGAGGTGCAGTGGCTAGCCCGAAAGGCAGGGCCACAAACTGAAAATGGTGTCCTTCTATTTCGAAGCGCAAGTACTTTTGATGAGCAGGAAAAAATGGGTACATGAAGATACGCATCTCTGATGTCTATTGATGCCAGAAATTCTCTTCCCTGTAGGATGGAGACTACTGACCAGATTGATTCCATGCGAAAGGATCGAATCCTTAGGAATCGATTTAGATCCTTTAGATCCAGGATGGGTCTGACATCTCCATTTGGTTTTTGAACCGTAAAAAGGTTGGAATAAAATCCCAAACCCTGTTCTTTCGTGGGAACCACCACAATGACTTTTTGCGACAATAGTCGCTCTAATGCTAGAAGTAGCAACTGCTTTTTCTCTGGATCTCTGGGGACATTTGATCTGAGGAAACGAGGAGAGGGGAATTCTTGGAACTCCAGTTTGTAACCTAGAGTTACCCTGGAGATTACCCATCTGTCCTGGAAATCCTCCTGCCAGAGCTTTGAGAACCGTAGCAGTCTTCCCCCCACCCGAGCGAGCGGGGGCGCTCCTTCATAAAGAGGCTTTAGCGTCTTGTCTAGTAGGCTTCTTCCCCCAGGACTTCTTTTGTCCCTGGGGTCGACTCTGAAATGTATTTCTAGACCCTGATGGAGGAGGCCGTCATGACTGCCTGGAGGCTGATGCTCCTGGCACTGGGGAAAGAGTCCATTTGAAAGAGGGACGCTTACTCCTTTTCTTAACAGGTAAGAGTGTGCTTTTCCCACTAGAGATCTTTTGGATATAATTGTCCAAATCCTCTCCAAACAGCCTTGCACCACGAAATGGAAATCCAGCCAGAAGTTTCTTACATGGTGCTTCGGCTGACCAATTTTTCAACCATAAGATTCTACGCATATTCACCAACCCAAGTGAAAGACGAGAGGTTTGAATGATAGAATCTCTGATAGCGTTCAACAGCAAAACATAAGGCCGCTGGAAGGTTAGCCAACCCCTGGGCCTGCTGTTCACAGGGGCGGATCCAGAGTCTAGTCTCGGGAGGGGCACTGGCAGAAAATAAGGTGTACCTGTACACCATTTTGTGCAATACCCAGCAAAGGCACGCGTGCTGATTGACTAGAGGGGGAGCCAATCAGCGAGTCCGGCGGAAGTGAAGTGGCCACCTGCAATCGCTCCCCACAGAGATAGAACAGCGGTTTGCTGATGTAAACAAGGTAGATCGCCATTCTGTCAAAGATGAACAGAGTGATCTTGTGTTCCTGCTAACCAGGAACACGGATCACTCTGTTCATCTGGTGAGTCCATCTCCACACAGTTAGCAAGCACCCCCTAGGGACACAGTTAACCCTTTGATCACCCCTGTTGGTAACCCTTCCCAACCAGTGTCATTAGTACAGTGACAGTGCATATTTTTAGCACTGATCACTGTATTAGTGTCACTGGTCCCCAAAAAGTGTCAAAAGTGTCAGATAGGTGTCTGATCTGTCCGCCACAATGTTGTAGTCCTGCTAAAAAAAAAATCACTGATTGTCTCCACCATTACTAGAAAAAATAAATAAAAATGCCGTAAATCTATCCCCTATTTTGTAGATGCGATAACTTTTGTGCAAACCAATCAATATACATTTATTGGGATTTTTTACCAAACATATGTAGCAGAATACATATTGGCCTAAATTGAGGAAGACTTTTTTTATATAAAAAATGTAAAAATATTGTTTTTTTTTCCAAAATTGTCAGTTTGCTTATATCACAAAAAATAAAATATCACCAAAAGAAAGTGCTATTAGTGGAAAAAAAAGGACATCAATTTTACTTGGGTACAGTGTTTCAAGACCACGCAATTGTCAGTCAGTTACAGTAACGCAACGCAGTATCGCAAAAAATGGCCTGTTCATGGGGGGGTAAAACTTTCTGGAGCTGAAGGGGTTTAGATTGAACAAGACTAAAAGGCCAGCATTTGCTTTCCATAAATAATGGCAGTATGGCACACAAGATTTTGCGATTTTACACATTCATTAATTCTTTTACTCACTTTTATAAATAATTTTGGTGCTCTGGTGGGGGGGGTTCCCATGCAGGAGCAATGGAGAGGAGCAGGATCCATTAGCAGATGCAGCCGGCAGCATGAGATGACAGTGACATACAGTCACTGCTTCTTCCTGTGTTCACACCGTGCTGTGGAGAAGATAGAGGGAGGAGGTGGGTGGAGCCAACACTCGGGGGCGGAGAACGAAGAAGGCTACGCTATGAATTCTGGGGTTCTCCTCCTCCTCAGCAGCGGCTCCAGCCTCTTCTCCAGGTCCAGTGTGGTGTAATCACCACAGCACGGAGTCTCTCTCAGCGCCCCTGATAGACTAATTATACTGATGTGAGAGAGAGAGACTCGGTCGGGACTGCAGTGATATTTACGGGGGGTACAATTGCCCCGTTGCCCCCCCTGGATCTGCCCCTGGCTGTTCAGGTAGAACTTTAAGGACTTGCTTAACATGGTCTCTTAAGTATTGACAGACTCCGATCGCTGCCACTGCAGGTTGAGCTACTAGGAGAAAATATCTCTCAACAGGGATTCCATTTTTTTTTTTTTTTATCAACAGGATCCCTGAGCATCTGAGCATTGTCTACAGGACAAGTCAGACTTTTATTTATGGAGGAAATGGCGGCGTCAACAGCCGGTATCCCCCACATCTTCATAAACTTTTCTTCCATAGGATAAAGTGTTGAAAACTTTTTAGGTGGAAAAAAACGTTTATCTGGGTGATCCCACTCAGAATAAATGAGCTTTTCTAGTAAATTATGAACAGGAAAAGCATGTGTTGTTTGAGGAGGCTTCAGTGAACCCAAAGAAGAAGAGGGTTCTTTAACTGACTCATATACGGGTAATTTAAATGTGGAACGGACCAATCCAGCAAGGATCTGTACTAAGACCTTCTCATCCTGAGAAGCTGAAGAGGGTCCCTCTCCACTTGATTCCTCAGAGGAGGAATCATCAGTCCCATCCCAATACTCTGGAAGGGATTGTTCTCCCTTTTCCCAGAGTTCCTCTGCCTGAGGGTCCTGGATAACAGAGGAAGACCTAGTGTGTTTTCTTCCACTGAGTGAAGATGCGATTAAGGCCATTAATCTTTCCTCTAGTCCAGGGATATGCAATTAGCGGACCTCCAGCTGTTGCAGAACTACAAATCCCATGAGGCATAGCAAGACTCTGACAGCCACAAGCATGTCACCCAGAGGCAAAGGCATGATGAGACTTGTAGTTTTGCAACAGCTGGAGGTCCGCTAATTGCAGATCCCTGCTCTAGTCCATTAATGGTTGAGGAAAAAACCTCCTGCGTAATATATACAGGGGCTGAAGTGCCAGAAGCAGATGCAGCCCCTGACCCGGTGGCTCTCCATGGCTGGCCATCCCAGGTCCTTCAGGGGGGAAGGCGCTGCAGAAGGGGGGTTCTCAGAGCCTGAGGGGGATCCCCTAGAGCCTCTGGTTTTTGGGGTATATGTACCTCTTCTACCCATAGTGCAAAGCAAACAAGGTGGAGGTATCACACAAATAAAACACTGACTGCTGAGCAATGTAGTACAGCAACTATCGCTGCTACCAATGCCCAGTCAAATGTTTCTTAAGTAAATGCTGCATAGGAGAATGCCTGTGTCCCACCTTACATGCGACCATCAGCTCTGTGTCCCTCCATAGGCTGTGTGCACCTGAAAAGTGTGCTTCTTATAGCCTGAGCAGCCGGCGATGTGGGCATCCAAGCATGCTTGACGTCACGCTAATGCTCCGCCCCCCCCCTCTGACCACCCCTCCCGCCCCCTCCTCATTTTTTTTTTAAAAAAGTGCTCTTTCCCGCGTGAGCCGACGAGCGTGGAGGGGAGGCTGGGGTGGAGGAGGAAGGAGAGAGCCAACAGATGATGGGATTTGCCAAATAGCAATGGCGGAGGCGGTGGCAGTGCGGTATACTACCACCTTTCAGACCACCGTGCCCCCCCCAATCTTGGGGGGAATATCCCTGCAGGAAGAGCCCCCCATCCCATCCTACCTGGAGCTTGGCTGGAGGAGCTGTGCAGCTTGAACACTGAGACAGACAATCAAGCATGTGAAGGTATGTGCTCTTGGCAGCCCCCGGTGGCGACAATAGGCATAGCATACATTTACTTAAATGAGAAAACCTACTAGAATTAAAAAATTCAGTGGAATCTCCCTTACCTTATCCAGCTGCAGGGCTCTGTTATACAGACCCAATCTTCACCTCTTACGGTGGGCTCTGTTTGGAAAACCTTCAGAGACTGGGGCCCCCTATGGATAGAGGGATCCGCAGTTCTGGGCCTGTAAAGCACCCTGTCAAGAATAAGGCTAGAAAAACCAAATTCTGAAATGCGGGGTCCAGCTCTCTAAAAAAGAGAAGCGTTACAGGTAAAACCTTGTTTCTACGGACACGAGGCCAAGGTACAATCCAATTCGGCCTAGAAAAGACACTTTGAAATGGATCTGGTTCGCCTGGCTTGCCCCAGTATAGGATATAGGATTATCCCTTTGGAGCTCAGCACAGCACATCTTTACACATGACCAACACTTAAGACACTGGCAAAAAAACTGAGGTATCCCTGTAAGGGGAGGGATTATATAGGGGGTTGAACTTCCTGTTTAGGGTGTGACCAGTGTCCAATCACCTAGTGATACCCTATATAACCCATCAGTAATTACTGAGGCTCTGTGTCCCGTGATGTACGAGAAAGAAATGGAGTCAGCAGTGCCCTGCACATGCGGAGCTCTGCAGTGTGATGCAGTCGGTTGCCTGCCCTTAAGCTGCCCCCTGGAGGGCATCCTGCCTCGTTGGAGATGTGCCTCCTCCTTTCTTCTATCAGGCACCCACGTAGAGTCAGTGACCTCATCATCCCCTCCCTCCTCTCCACTGGAGCAAACCTGGCAGTATGCTGCAGCTGGGGGGAACATGAATGCCAGTTTCTTGTCCTTCTTGGGCACCCCCTCTCTCTGGGCTCACATTACTGCCTTCATCCTCAACCTGGGTACCATCATCAGAGCCTTCAAAATGCTGCGCATCCTCCTGCAGCATGTACTCTACACTGTGGTCGAACAGTTCGGGGGACTCCTCAGGGCAAAATGATGGGGCTAGACATTGAGCTGATGGAAGAGGCCGCTTTGGCAGCTGCATTGGCAGACAAAGTACCCTAAGCTTGGGTGACAGAGGATGAGGAGGATGAGGACGGCTTGGTCATTCACTCTACCAACTCTTCTTGATGTTGTGGCTCAACACGGCCAGCTGCTGAAAAAAAGGACAAGCGTGCCCCACGGCCACGTGCTGAGGATGCACCATGTCTATGACCAGCACTGTTGGCTGTAGACTAGGGATGAGCCGAACACCCCCCTGTTCGGTTCGCACCAGAACATGCGAACAGGCAAAAAAATTGTTCGAACACGCGAACACCATTAAAGTATATGGGACACAAACATGAATAGTCAAAAGTGCTAATTTTAAAGGCTTATATTCATGGTATTGTCATAAAAAGTGTTTGGGGGCCTGGATCCTGCCCCAGGGGACATGGATCAATGCAAAAAAAAGTTTTAAAAGTGGCCGTTTTTTGGGAGCAGTGATTTTAATAATGCTTAAAGTCAAACAATTAAAGTGTAATATCCCTTTGAATTTTGTACCTGGGGGATGTCTATAGTATGCCTGTAAAGGGGCGCATGTTTCCCATGTTTAGAACAGTCTGACAGCAAAATTACATTTCAAAGGAAAAAATGTCATTTAAAACTACTTGCGGCTATTAATGCATTGCCGGTCTGACAATACACATAGAAGTTCATTGATAAAAACGGCATGGGGATTCCCCACAGGGGAACCCCGAACCAAAATTAAAAAAAAAATGACGTTGGGGGTCCCCCTAAATTCCATACCAGGCCCTTCAGGTCCGGTATGGATATTAAGGGGAACCCCGGCCAAAATTTTTAAAAAAATGGCGTGGGGTCCCCCTCAAAATCTATACCAGACCCTTCAGGTCTGGTATGGATTTTAAGGGGAACCCCGGCCAAAATGTAAAAAAGAAACAGCGTGGGGTCCCCCTTAAAATCCATACCAGACCCTTATCCGAGCACGCAACCTGGCAGGCCGCAGGAAAAGAGGGGGATGAGAGAGCGCCCCCCCTCCTGAACCATACCAGGCCACATGCCCTCAACATTGGGAGGGTGTTTTGGGGTAGCCCCCAAAACACCTTGTCCTCATGTTGATGAGGACAAGGGCCTCATCCCCACAACCCTGGCCGGTGGTTGTGGGGGTCTGCAGGCGGGGGGCTTATCAGAATCTGGAAGCCCCCTTTAACAAGGGGACCCCCAGATCCCGGCCCTCCCCCCTGTGTGAAATGGTAAGGGGGTACTTGTACCCCTACCATTTCACTAAAAAACTGTTAAAAATGTTAAAAATGAGAAGAGACAGTTTTTGACAATTCCTTTATTTAAATGCTTCTTCTTTCTTCTGTCTTCCTTCGGTTTCTTCCTCCATCTTCTTCTTCTGGTTCTTCCTCCGGTGTTCTCGTCCGGCATCTCCTCCGCGGCATCTTCTTCCCTTCTTCTCGGGCCGCTCCGCATCCATGATGGCATGGAGGGAGGCTCCCGCTCTTCTCTTCATCTTCTTGTCTTCATCTTCTTGTCTTCATCTTCTTCTCTTCATCTTCTTTTCGGGCCGCTCCGCATCTATGCATAGAGGGAGGCTCCCACTGTGTGACGCTTCTCCTCTTCTGACGTTCCTCTTCTGACGTTCCTCTTCTGACGGTGGGGCGTGGACTTAACCCCCTGAGTCATAATTGGCCAAAGGCACCTTGCCTTTGGCCAATTATGGCTCTCTTCGCTGACAGTGTTGCAATTGGCCAAAGGATGCGGGTCATAGTGCAATGCTTGGCCAATCATCAGCCAGCAATGCACTGCAATGATGCAGTGCATTATGGGCCATGACGCGCCGCTCGAATTTGGTGCGAACGGCCCATAATGTTTGATTTTTGTCGAATGATCGAACAGCCGATGTTCGAGTCGAACTTAAGTTCAATTTGAACAGACAGCCCATCCCTAGTTAGGGGCAGAGGTAGGGGCATACACGGTATTATGGTGGATGTTTGGGAATTAATTTTGCAGGTTACAATAACTAATCTACCCCCTGTGTCCAGAGTTGAGGTTTTGAGATGGAAAGCAAGGGTGTTCTAGAAGGCTAGAAGAACACACCTCTTTTTCTCTGGAGCACAAGATAGGAAGATATTAGGGTAGTCTTTGTGAGGGGTATCTGAGGCTTTTAAATGGGTTTCTTGGACACTAAGAATGTCTGCATTATGTTTTCCAGCCTCCTCTTAAAGTGAGAAATGCTTGGCAGGGTGGTTCAAACCTCTAGAGTGAAAGACATTTAAGGGGCATTGTGTACAGTAGAGGTGAATCTGAGTGATGGGTGGGTAAATTTACTCACTGTTGCAGTAGGGTTCTGCCTTGCAGAGGATGAACCATCGCAGTCTGATAAAGGTGTTGGTGTTCCTGGGTGGTCAGTCTTGGTGAGTTGTAGTCTTGGGTTACAAAAGAACATCTGCTGTGCTCCAACTAAGAAACAGAATATTTCCAAAGCCGCTAACACAATATTGTTGGGTACAATAACAAGAAATAGGGGATACAGGTGTAGTGCTAAAAGGTGGTGGTAAATGAGAAAAAAATTCATATACGATGAATTCAAATAGCACAAAAAATTAATTATAAAAATTATAGTCCATCCGGAAACTCCAATGAAATAAGGAATAGAAGAGCCGTCACCAACACCCAATAAAACTGACTCTTACCGCCAGTGTATAGGATATACACATTAAGCAAATCACTGAAAGATCAGATCTGAAGCTCCTGTTCATCAAACGGTCCATTAATTGGGCAAGAGATCCTTTTTCACAGACCCACCAGAGACAGATAACTTAATATTTCAATCTTGGCTAGGAGATATACTCGCCAGTGTATAGGATATACACATTAAGCAAATCACTGAAAGATCAGATCCGCAGCTCCTGTTCATCAAATGGTCCATCAATTGGGCAAGAGATCCTTTTTCACAGACCAGATAACTTAATCTTTCAACCTCGGCTAGGAGATATACTCTACAGGTACAACCAGGTGGTCACATATATGGGGATGAAAAAATGCTCTCATTGCGCAGACATCCATAGAAATGGTAATTTATTCCATAAAAAAGCTAAGTGCACAACTCACATTTAATAAGTATAAAATAGACATGAGCATAAGGAAAGCGTCCAGCACTTCCTACCAACAAAATGGCGGCCACTCCTCTGTCCACATTGCGTCACTCATCCCTTGCTGAACCCGACGTTTCATCACAAACGTGCATCTTCAGGGGCGCCAGTCTTGGGTAGTCGGTCATGGGTAAGAGATGACGTAGCTGTCGATGTGTTATCAGGAGATGAGTTCTTCATAAGGGTGTAAACAATGCTGCATGTAGGGGGATAAAATAAATACACTTAAAAAATATAATATATAAAGGAAACTGTTATGCCCCGTACACACGATCGGATTTTCCGACGGAAAATGTGTGATAGGACCTTGTTTTCGGAAATTCCGACCGTGTGTGGGCTCCATCACACATTTTCCATTGGATTTTCCAACACACAAAGTTTGAGAGCAGGCTATAAAATTTTCCAACAACAAAATCCGTTGTTGGAATTTCCGATCGTGTGTATACAAATTCGACGCACAAAGTGCCACGCATGCTCAGAATAAATAAAGAGATGAAAGCTATTGGCTACTGCCCCGTTTATAGTCCCGACGTACGTGTTTTACGTCACCACGCTCAGAATGATCAGATTTTCCGACAACTTTGTGTGACCGTGTGTATGCAAGACAAGTTTGAGCCAACATCCATCAGAAAAAATCCTAGGATTTTGTTGTCGGAATGTCCGATCAATGTCCGACCGTGTGTACGGGGCATAAGAAGAGGATCCGATGAAAGATCCGTGAGGAGATTTGACTGCTGAGGGAAGCTGAGGGCAAAGAGGGAGGTGAACATCACATTCCCTTAGTCGGGGGGAACAAGAATGTGTTAGGTCATTTGTGAAGATGGAAGCCTCCATTAGTGTGTTTCTTAGATCGTTTATGTGACACTACTTGCCACTCATTTTCCATTGCTGATGGTTGAGGGACTGGTGAAGTGGTATTAGCCAAAATCGGTAGGATACCCCATGGGCGGAGAGTGGTCAAGCCTTCATCCAGCGTAGCTACAGTGATAGTGTTGCCATTATGAGTAATAGATAGTGTAGCAGGGTATTTCCATTTGTGTGGA
The DNA here is from genome assembly GCF_042186555.1 of Aquarana catesbeiana. Classification (NCBI taxonomy): domain Eukaryota; kingdom Metazoa; phylum Chordata; class Amphibia; order Anura; family Ranidae; genus Aquarana; species Aquarana catesbeiana. The sequence continues at coordinate 735,611,168 of NC_133326.1, read as the reverse complement.
ATTTGATGATTTCTCAGAGCCTTTGTTATGGTCAGTAGATTACGCCGACATTGCAGCGTATGCTTGGACAGGTCGGGGAGCAATTGGAGTGATTTATATTGGTTAGGGACATTATCTACCTTGCGGAATGCAACCAACAGTTGATCTTTGATGTTATAAAAATGCACCCTGGACAGAACGTCTCTAGGTACCTTGGCTGGGAGGAAGGAGGGTTTTGGGACCCTATGAACCCTGTTCACAATAAGATCATGGGCTGACAGAGCTGGTAGCAAGGATGAGAATATGGTATGGACATACTGCACCAATTGTGGGCCATATACGGACTCCGGAATGCCCCTGATTTTTATATTATTTCTTCTGGACCTTCTTCAAGGTCAGCTATTTTATCTTTCAACCATGTGATGTCTTCTTTTTGATCATTAAAAAATATGTATATTGATGCGCTCTAATTAACTTATCAATCAGTGCACAGCTCCCCTATATTTAAATAATTAATGCTAGATAAAGTTTGTACAAAGCAAACTTAAAAACATCAAATTTGCATGTGATAAACCTCATTCACAAAGGTGTGTAGAAATAAATGTGCATAAATAGCTATCGGGACTCATAGGCTATTATATTCACAGGGACTGCATAGTGAAAAAAACTCATAAGATATAAGCATCCTCAAACACAAACAATACTAATCACCAACAAGTCCATAAATCATTCATAGGGATTGGTTTGTGTTTTGATTGTTAGCCTTCATTCATCTATGCCTCCACAATATTCAGTGTCAGATTTCTTAATTTTACAGGTCATGGATAGATAATGACTTGCGCTTTAAATTACTCTCAGCAAGTAGATGAATCATGTAAAAAAACATTAAAAAATCATTGCGCAATGATCAGAACGAAGCCAAAAGGAATATGCAAAGTGATACACTCACACAGACCCAGTTGTATATTAGGCATAAGAAAGCAATCAGCCACTGCGAGCGTGACTCCTCAAAAGCCGCTGCTGCCGTAGTGGTATCTCCTAACAGCAGTGCTCGTCACTAACTCCTCCCACGTGTTACGTCACAGACCACGTGACTTTCTCAAGGATGCACATTTATTTCTACACACCTTTGTGAATCAGGTTTATCACATGCAAATTTGATGTTTTTAAGTTTTTTATGTACAAACTTTATCTAGCATTAATTATTTAAATATAGGGGAGCTGTGCACTGATTGATAAGTTAGTTAGAGCGCATCAATTTATATATATTTTTTATTTCACATTAAGGTGCCTGAACACTTATGATTGATTGCAGCTTAATTATTAAGTTATTTTTCAATCACTATTTATCACTTATTTCATTACAGCGCTTGAGGTTTTTTTCACATGACTCTTTTTGATCATTGTGTACATCAACCAGAGTATTGAAGGAGGATGAATAGTCACCCATACTGTTCTCAATGTGGTCCATCCTCTCCCCAAGGCCTGGACCTCTGCCTGTCACTGAGTGATTGCTGACACTATGTCTGCATGTATGGAGGCTTTCAGTGAGAGAAGCATGTCCTTTAACATGGTTTCAGAGACGGGTTGTCCTGTTGTAGGGAAAGCATCAATGGGGTCAGTAGCAATAGGTGGGTTTACTGCTGTAGTGGATTATGGCCCACTCATCTCCATGGTAGGGTCTGTTTGTGGCTGATTTCATTGGGCTCCTGGTGAAGGGGCTTGATGCACCAGAAGAGGTCCCGTTGCTGGTATTTGTGAGAGCTGGCTTCCTGTGAGGCACCCTCAGCCTTGCCATCCAGCCATGTAGAGCGGGTGCCACTGCCATTTTGCTGTGGACCGCAGGACACTGCTGGGAAGAAGCCAGACAGTTTGTGAGGCTGCGGAGGTTCTTTTCTATGCTGTGGCATGGAGGAAGGTTCCGTGGGGCCATAGATGGTGGAAACAGAGTGGTGGCAGCGATGGATGTGTCAATGTTGGTAGATTCCCCCAGGTGGCTGAGCAAAGCTCCTAGGTTAAGCTGCTACTATCTTGGAGCTTGATCGCCACGCCCCCAGAACTTGTTTAATTGGATCGTCACATCATGTTAAGTAAACAAAGATATGTGGGTGGTCATATTCCTTTCCACCAATAAGGGTTACTTCTCCAAACTACTGTATACATTCAATAGTTGGACCCCCGTTCATGACATAGATAAACCCATAGCAGATGATAGGTACATGTTTGATGACATATTTCCTTTACAGGAACAGGAGGACCCCCTTATTCCTTAACCAATCATAAAGATACCCATATCTATAACTAACTTATTAGCAATCCTAGGCCTAGACTATATTGTGGCATATGTTTAATAGAGAGAAACATTGTGCAGAGACAGTTAGTTACTCTTTCTCACAGGCAATTTTGGACCTATTGCCAGATACATGTCCTGGCTGCAAGATCCTCTTTCTACCAGAGTTTCGGTATTGCTCATACAAGCTTACTGCAATATGCTAGAACGACTTATAAGCAAATCTAAAGGGGCACTCTGCAAACCTGAAGCAGTATTTATGATTATTACAGCTAGTTTCTTCGAAGTAACCCTTCAGTGGGGTGTGAGTTAGACTGGGGAGGAATGTGCTTTAAATAGAGATGAGGTAGGTGGGGGAGAGATGTGTTGTGAGTGGAGGTGAGGTGTCCTGGGGAGTGATGTGCAAGAAGTATCTGGCACCCATCAATCCACCTTGCATTACACCCACCATGCCTTGTAACCCACTCTACACAGAAGGATGTCATCTGTCCCTAACTTTGGAGGTCACTATTAGGCCTAAAGAGGCCCGGACTTTGCTACATTTGTAAATTTCAAAAGACAAAGTAAAGGAATAGCAGTGGGGGGGGGAAATGCCAACTTAAGTTTTTTTGTATATTATTACTTTTTGGACCAGCTCACGCCGATATACATTGGCACTTTGAAGAGGGATATCATTGTTATGGCAGCAGCTAGCTACCATAACCCCGGTATATAAAATGTAAACACGCCCCGTCCCACCGAGTTTGCATGCAGAAGCGAATGCACATGTGAGCAACGCCTGCATATGAAAAACGGTTTTTAACCACTTGCTTACTGGGCAGTTAAACCCCCCTCCTGCCCAGACCAATTTTCAGCTTTCAGTGCTCTCACACTTTGAATGACAATTACTCAGTCATGCAACACTGTACCCAAACGATTTTTTTGTCTTTTTTTTCATACAAATAGAGCTTTCATTTGGTGGTATTTGATCACCTCTGGGTTTTTTAATTTTTGCGCTATAAATGAAAAAAGACCGAAAATTTTGAAAAAAAATGCTTTTTTCTTCGTTTCTGTGATAAAATTTTGCAAATTAGCAATTTTTATTCATAAATGTTGACCACAATTTATACTACTACATATCTTTGGTAAAAATAACCCAAATTAGTGGATATTATGTGGTCTGTGTGAAATTTATAGAGTCTACAAGCTATAGTACAAATCATAAAAAAATGATCACATCTGATCACACCTGATGTACTGAGGCCCATCTCATTTCTTGAGACCCTAACAAGCCAGGAAAGTACAAATGCCCCCCAAATGACCCCTTTTTGGAAAGTAGACATTCCAGGGTATTTAGTAAGAGGCATGGTGAGTTATTTGAAGTTGTCATTTTTTCCCACAATTCTTTGCAAATTAAGGTTTTTTTTATTTTTTATATTTTTTTCAGAAAATTGTCATTGTAATAGCTTATTTCTCTCACATGGAATGTGCATACCACAAATGACACCACAAAATACATTCGGCTACTCCTCCTGAGTATTACAATACCACATGTGTGGGGGACTTTTTCACTAACTGGCCACATACAGAGGCCCAACATGCAGGGAGCATCATCAGGTGTTCAAGGAGCATAAATTACCCATCTAACTTGTTGACTACCTATTACACTTTTGAAGGCCCCAGAGCACCAGGACAATGGAAATGCCCACAAAATGACCCCATTTTGGAAAGCTAACACCCCAACGTATAATCTATGAGGCATAATGAGTCTTTTGAACGGTTCATTTTTTTTTTCAAGTTGTCCGTTTATAAGATATTTCCAACACATAGCATTTACATAGCAAAAATAACACCCCAAAATACATTCTGCTACTCCTCCTGAGTAAAACGATACCACATGTGTGAGACTTTTACACAGCCTGACCACATACAGAGGCCTAAAATTGAAGTAGCACCTTCAGGTGTTCTAGGAGCATAAATTACACATCTCATTTCTCACCCACCTATTACACTTTTGAAGGTCCTGGAGCACCAGGACAATGGAAACGCCCACAAAATGACCCCATTTTGGAAAGCTAACACCCCAACATATAATCTATGAGGCATTATGAGTCTTTTGAACGGTTAATTTTTTTCCAGAAGTTTTTGGAAAATGTGGAAAAAAATGAAAACGCATTTTTTTTTACACAAAGTTGTCCGTTTATAAGATATTTCCAACACATAGCATTTACATAGCAAAAATAACACCCCAAAATACATTCTGCTACTCCTCCTGAGTAAAACGATACCACATGTGTGAGACTTTTACACAGCCTGACCACATACAGAGGCCTAATATTGAAGTAGCACTTTCAGGCGTTCTACGAGCATAAATTACACATCTCATTTCTCACCCACCTATTACACTTCTGAAGGCCGTGGAGCACCAGGACAATGGAAACGCCCACAAAATGACCCCATTTTGGAAAGCTAACACCCGAACGTTTAATCTATGAGGCATAATGAGTCTTTTGAATGGTTCATTTTTTTCCAGAAGTTTTTGGAATATGTGGAAAAAAAATGAAAACGCATTTTTTTTACACAAAGTTGTCCGTTTATAGGATATTTCCAACACATAGCATTTACATAGCAAAAATGACACCCCAAAATACATTCTGCCACTCCTTCTGAGTATGGCAATACCACATGTGTGAGACCTTTACACAGCCTGGCCACATACAGAGATCCAACATGCAAGGAACACCATCAGGTGTTCCAGGGACACATAGCATGCATATACCAAGAATTACACCCCAAAATACATTATGCTGAGCAAAGAGAAACAAAAGATTACCTGTGGTTTTAGTAGTACAGTTGTCCACAGGAGGATAGCACTGGTCCAGGCAGCAGGCAGGGACTTGGTCAGCAAACAGCAAACACAATTTTTCAGGCAGCAGGCAGAAATACTGTCCATAGTCAGTACAGGCAGCAGGCAGGGATACTGTCCATAGTGCAGTGCAGGGTCAGTGCAGGCAGAGATTGTCAGCAGTGCCAAAATATTGGTCTTGGTAGTAGGCAGGAACAAGGTCCATGTGCTGTGGTCAGTGCGACAAACAGAGGCATGACGGCAGTAACTCCTACAGGCAGCAGGCAGAAGTAGGGCCTCGTTCAGGACAGAATGGGGACAGGGGTAGAGGCTTCTCCCATCCAAATCTCTTTGAAGCCTCCGAGTCTCCAGACCCTAATCTAGGAATGAGAAAACAAAGAAAATTGTTTTCTTCATCCAGAAAAACTATTCTGGAGCCCCTCACATATGTGAGACCCCTGTGTTGAATCCCACTAGTCCAGTTGCAGGGTACAAGATCAGTCCAAGAGGCAGGCAAGAGGCATGGTCAAACAGTCCAAGGTCAGTTCCAGATCAGGCAAAGGTATGTACAGAATCGTTAGGCAGAAGCATAGTCGAATAACAGTCCAGGGTCAGTTCCATATCAGGCAGAGGTATGTACAGAATCGTTAGGCAGAAGCATGGTCGAATAACAGTCCAGGGTCAGTTCCAGATCAGGCAGCGGTATGTACAAAATCGGCAGGCAGAAGCATGGTCAAATAATAAGCCAGGGTCAGTTACAGAGCAGGCAGTGGCATAAGGGGTGTGCAGGCAGGAACTGAGGATTACGGTTACCATACTTCACTAATACTTTAGTGAAGTATGGTAATGGCGGAAGCATTCACCTATACAGAGGCCTAGTTCGGAAGGACATTCTGCACAATAATAAGATGTGTCTCTTCATCTCTCATTGGAGGCGGCGATCGCGCTGTAAACGGCCGCTGTGATTGGCCGTTTACAGCGATCTGTGATTGGCTGTGTCCAAGGGACACGGCCAACACAGATTTTCCCCGAGGCGCACTCATGAGAACGCGCTGGGAACGAGGAAAGGGGACGACATCAATAGACGTAGTCCCGGTATTTTAGATCCGCGCTGTTGCCGTCATTTGGCAATGGCCCGGATCTGAAGCGGTTAAACCACACATGTGAGGTATCACCGCGATCGGTAGAGCAAGAGCAATAATTCTAGCCCTAGACCTCCTCTGTAACTCAAAACATGCAACCTGTAGATTTTTTTTTAAACCTTGCCTATGGAGGTCTTTAAGGGTAAAAGTTTGTCGCCATTCCACGAGCGGGCACAATTTTGAAGCGTGACATGTTGGGTATCAATTTACTTGGCATAACATTATCTCACATTCTAAAAAAAATCGGGCTAACTTTACTGTTGTCTAATTTTTTTATTTAAAAAAGTGTATTTTTTTCCCAAAAAAGTGCGCTTATAAGACCGCTGCGCAAATACGGTGTGACAGAAAGTATTGCAACGACCGCCATTTTATTCTCTAGGGTGTTAGAAAAAATATATAATGTTTGGGGTTCTAAGTAATTTTCTAGAAAAAAAAACTGTTTTTAACTTGTAAACACCAAATCTCAGAAAGAGGCTCGCTCCTTAAGTGGTTAAGGGGGTGTGGCAGGGTGTGTGTCCTATGCCTACATACTTTTGCTAATAAGTATCCCTCATTCCCATCTCAAAATGTTGGGAGGTATGGAGGAATGTGCTTTGAATGGGGTGAGGTAGGCTTGGAAGGGTGTGCTGTAAGTAGGGGTGAGGTAAATTGGGGTATGCTGTGATTGGGGGTGAGACAGGGTTTGGAGTGATGTGCTGTGAGTGGGGTGAGATAGGCAAGGGAGTGATGTGCTGGGATTGGAGAGTGAGTTAGGCTGGGTGGGGATGTGCTGTGAGTGGGGGTGAGTAAGCTGGAGAGGGATGTGCTGTAAGTTGGGGGTGACGTAGGCTTAGGAGGGATGTGCTCTGGGTAGGGATGTGCTGTGAGCGGGGGATGAGGTAAGCTGGGGAGGGATGTGCTGTGGGTGGGGGGTGAGGTAAGCTGGGGAGGGATGTGCTGTGGGTGGGGGGTGAGGTAGGCCATTGAGTACAGATGGGCTGAACAACCCCCTGTTAGGTTTGCACCAAAACAGGGAAAAACTTTGGACCGAGCCATGAACTCTTTTAAAGCATATGAGACCCGAACATGAAAAATCAAAAGTTCCCATTTTGAAGGTGTATATGCAAGTTATTGGCCATAAAAAGGGTATGGGGGTTCAGGTACTGCACTGGGAGACATATATCAATGCAATTTTTAAAAAAGTATATACTTTTTAAATGAGCAGTGATTTACTGATGCTTAAAGTGAAACAATCAAAATGAAACATTCCTTTAAATATAGTCCCCTTAGTCTGCCTGTAAAGTGGCGCATCTGTCCCGTGTATATAACCTGCTTCAGCAAAAATTAAATTTAATTTGCCAGAAATACAATACCATTGCTGGCAATATAAAAATGTGAAAAAATGGCATGGAGGCCACCCCAATCCATACCAGGCCCTTTTGGTCTAGTATAGATTTTTAAGGGGAACACCAATAGGGGATGACATACGCTTAGAAGGGATGTTCTGTGAGTGGGGGTGAGGTGGACTGTGAGTCTGGGGTGAGTTACACGTGGAAGAATTCCCTGTAATTGGTTGGTGAGGTGGGATGGGGAGGACTGTGCTGTAAGTGGGGATGAGGTGGGACGTGGAGGGATGTGTTGTGTGTGGGGAGTGAGTTAGGATTGAGAGTGATGTGCTGTGAGTGTGGGGGGGTAGGCAGGGTAGAGAGGTGCTATGAGTGGGGGGGTAGGCAGGGTAGGGATGTGCTATGAGTGGGGGGTGAGGTGGTAAGGGGAGGGATGTGCTGTGAGTGGGGGTGAGGTGGTAAGGGGAGGGATGTGGTATGAGTGGGGGGTGAGGTGGAATGGGGGATGTGGTGTGAGTGGGTGTGAGGTGGAATGGGGAGGGATGTGGTGTGAGTGGGGGTGAGGTGGTAAGGGGAGGGATGTTCTGTGAGTGGGGGGTGAGGTGTGAGTGGGTGTGAGGTGGAATGGGGAGCTATGTGGTGAGTGGGGGTGAGGTAGGTGGGGGAGGGAAGTGCTGTGAGTGGGGGTGAGGTGGTCAGGGGAGAGATGTGGTGTGAGTGGGGGTGAGGTGGAATTGGGAGGGATGTGCTGTGAGTGGGGGTGAGGTGGTCAGGGGAGAGATTTGTTGTGAGTGGGGGTGAGGTGGAATGGGGAGGGATGTGCTGTGAGGGGGGTGAGGTGGAATGGAGAGGGATGTGCTGTGAGTGGGGGTGAGGTGGGCAGGGATGTGCTGTGAGTGGGGGGTGAGGTGGTCAGGGGAGGGATGTGGTGTGAGTGGGGGTGAGGTGGTAAGGGGAGGGATGTGGTGTGTGTGGGGGTGAGGTGGTAAGGGGAGGGATGTGGTGTGAGTGGGAGGAGGTAGGCAGGGTAGGGATGTGCTATGAGTGGGGGGTGAGGTGGTAAGGGGAGGGATGTGGTGTGAGTGGGAGGAGGTAGGCAGGGTAGGGATGTGTTATGAGTGGGGGGTGAGGTGGTAAGGGGAGGGATGTGGTCTGAGTGGGGGTGAGGTGGTTGAGGAGGGATGTGCTGTGAGTGGGGGTGAGGTAGGTGGGGGAGGGATGTGCTGTGAGTGGGGATGAGATGGTCAGGGGAGAAATGTGCTGTGAGTGGGGTGGTTGGGAGAGGGATGTGCTGTGAGTGGGGGTGAGGTAGGTGGGGGAGGGATGTGCTGTGAATGGGGGTGAGGTAGGTGGGGGAGGGATGTGGTGTGAGTGGGGGTGAGATGGTCAGGGGAGAAATGTGCTGTGAGTGGGGTGGTCAGGGGAGAGATGTGGTGTGAGTGGGGGTGAGGTGGTCATGGGAGAGATGTGGTGTGAGTGGGGGTGAGGTAGTAAGGGGAGGGATGTGGTATGAGTGGGGGTGAGGTGGAATTGGGAGGGATGTGCTGTGAGTGGGGGTGAGGTGGTCAGGAGAGGGATGTGGTATGAGTGGGGGTGAGGTGGAATTGGGAGGGATGTGCTGTGAGTGGGGGGTGAGGTGGTCAGGGGAGAGATTTGTTGCGAGTGGGGGTGAGGTGGAATGGGGAGGGATGTGCTGCGAGGGGGGTGAGGTGGAATGGAGAGAGATGTGCTGTGAGTGGGGGTGAGGTGGGCAGGGATGTGCTGTGAGTGGGGGGTGAGGTGGTCAGGGGAGGGATGTGGTGTGAGTGGGGGTGAGGTGGTAAGGGGAGGGATGTGGTGTGAGTGGGGGTGAGGTGGTAAGGGGAGGGATGTGGTGTCAGTGGGAGGAGGTAGGCAGGGTAGGGATGTGCTATGAGTGGGGGGTGAGGTGGTAAGGGGAGGGATGTGGTCTGAGTGGGGGTGAGGTGGTTGGGGAGGGATGTGCTGTGAGTGGGGGTGAGATGGTCAGGGGAGAAATGTGCTGTGAGTGGGGTGGTTGGGGGAGGGATGTGCTGTGAGTGGGGGTGAGGTAGGTGGGGGAGGGATGTGCTGTGAGTGGGGATGAGATGGTCAGGGGAGAAATGTGCTGTGAGTGGGGTGGTTGGGAGAGGGATGTGCTGTGAGTGGGGGTGAGGTAGGTGGGGGAGGGATGTGCTGTGAATGGGGGTGAGGTAGGTGGGGGAGGGATGTGGTGTGAGTGGGGGTGAGATGGTCAGGGGAGAAATGTGCTGTGAGTGGGGTGGTCAGGGGAGAGATGTGGTGTGAGTGGGGGTGAGGTGGTCATGGGAGAGATGTGGTGTGAGTGGGGGTGAGGTAGTAAGGGGAGGGATGTGGTATGAGTGGGGGTGAGGTGGAATTGGGAGGGATGTGCTGTGAGTGGGGGTGAGGTGGTCAGGAGAGGGATGTGGTATGAGTGGGGGTGAGGTGGAATTGGGAGGGATGTGCTGTGAGTGGGGGGTGAGGTGGTCAGGGGAGAGATTTGTTGTGAGTGGGGGTGAGGTGGAATGGGGAGGGATGTGCTGCGAGGGGGGTGAGGTGGAATGGAGAGAGATGTGCTGTGAGTGGGGGTGAGGTGGGCAGGGATGTGCTGTGAGTGGGGGGTGAGATGGTCAGGGGAGGGATGTGGTGTGAGTGGGGGTGAGGTGGTAAGGGGAGGGATGTGGTGTGAGTGGGGGTGAGGTGGTAAGGGGAGGGATGTGGTGTCAGTGGGAGGAGGTAGGCAGGGTAAGGATGTGCTATGAGTGGGGGGTGAGGTGGTAAGGGGAGGGATGTGGTCTGAGTGGGGGTGAGGTGGTTGGGGAGGGATGTGCTGTGAGTGGGGGTGAGATGGTCAGGGGAGAAATGTGCTGTGAGTGGGGTGGTTGGGGGAGGGATGTGCTGTGAGTGGGGGTGAGGTAGGTGGGGGAGGGATGTGGTGTGAGTGGGGGTGAGGTGGCTGGTGGAGAAATGTACTGTGAGTGGGGTGGTTGGGGGAGTAATGTGGTGTGAGTGGGGGTGAGGTGGTTGGGGAGGGATGTGCTGTGAGTAGGGGTGAGGTAGGTGGGGGAGGAATGTGGTGTGAGTGGGGGTGAGATGGTCAGGGGAGAAATGTGCTGTGAGTGGGGTGGTTGGGGGAGGGATGTGGTGTGAGTGGGGGTGAGGTGGTAAGGGGAGGGATGTGCTGTGAGTGGGGGTGAGGTGGTAAGGGGAGGGATGTGGTGTGAGTGGGGGGGGAGGTAGGCAGGGTAGGGATGTGCTATGAGTGGGGGTGAGGTGGTAAGAGGAGGGATGTACTGTGAGTGGGGGTGAGGTAGGTGAGGGAGGGATGTGCTGTGAGTGGGGTGGTTGGGGGAGGGATGTGCTGTGAGTGGGGTGGTTGGTGAGGGATGTGCTATGAGTGGTGGTGAGGTAGGTGGGGGAGGGATGTGCTGTGAGTGGGGGTGAGGTGGTTGGGGAGGGATGTGCTGTGAGTGGGGTGAGTGGGGGTGAGACGGTCAGGGGAGAAATGTGCTGTGAGTGGGGTGGTTGGGGGAGGGATGTGGTGTGAGTGGGGGTGAGGTGGTAAGGGGAGGGATGTGGTGTGAGTGGGGGTGAGGTGGTAAGAAGAGGGATGTGGTATGAGTGGGGGGTGAAGTTGAATGGGGGGATGTGGTGTGACTGGGTGTGAGGTAGTAAGGGGAGGGATGTGGTGTGAGTGGGGGTGAGGTGGTAAGAAGAGGGATGTGGTATGAGTAGGGGGTGAAGTTGAATGGGGGGATGTGGTGTGACTGGGTGTGAGGTAGTAAGGGGAGGGATGTGGTGTGAGTGGGGGTGAGGTGGTAAGGGGAGGGATGTGGTGTGAGTGGGGGTGAGGTGGTAAGGGGAGGGATGTGGTGTGAGTGGGGGTGAAGTGGTAAGGGGAGGAATGTGGTGTAAGTGGGGGGAGGTAGACAGGGTAGGGATGTGCTATGAGTGTGGGTGAGGTGGTAAGGGGAGGGATGTGGTCTGAGTGGGGGTGAGGTGGTTGGGGAGGGATGCGCTGTGAGTGGGGGTGAGGTAGGTGGGGAGGGATGTGCTGTGAATGGGGGTGAGGTAGGTGGGGGAGGGATGTGCTGTGAGTGGGGGTGAGGTAGGTGGGGGAGGGATGTGCTGTGAGTGGGGGTGAGGTGGTCAGGGGAGAAATGTGCTGAATGGGGTGGTTGGGGGAGGGATGTGCTGTGAGTGGGGGTGAGGTAGGTGGGGGAGGGATGTGCTGTGAATGGGGGTGAGGTAGGTGGGGGAGGGATGTGCTGTGAGTGGGGGTGAGGTAGGTGGGGGAGGGATGTGCTGTGAATGGGGGTGAGGTAGGTGGGGGAGGGATGTGCTATGAGTGGGGGTGTGTGGATCAGGGGAGAAATGTGCTGTGAGTGGGGTGGTTGGGAGAGGGATGTGCTGTGAGTGGGGGTGAGGTAAGTGGGGGAGGGATGTGCTGTGAATGGGGGTGAGGTATGTGGGGGAGGGATGTGCTGTGAGTGGGGATGAGGTAGGTGGGGGAGGGATGTGCTGTGAGTGGGGGTGAGGTGGTCAGGGGAGAAATGTGCTGTGAGTGGGGGTGAGGTGGTTGGGGGAGAAATGTGCTGTGAGTGGGGTGGTTGGGGGAGGGATGTGGTGTGACTGGGTGTGAGGTGGTTGGGGAGGCATGTGCTGTGAGTGGGGGTGAGGTAGGTGGGGGAGGGATGTGCTGTGAGTGGGGGTGAGATGGTCAGGGGAGAAATGTGCTGTGAGTGGGGTGGTTGGTGGAGGGATGTGGTGTGAGTGGGGGTGACGTGGTAAGGGGAGGGATGTGCTGTGAGTGGGGGTGAGGTGGTAAGAAGAGGGATGTGGTATGAGTGGGGGGTGAGGTGGAATGGGGGGATGTGGTGTGAGTGGGTGTGAGGTGGTAAGGGGAGGGATGTGGTGTGAGTGGGGGGTGAGGTGGTAAGGGGAGGGATGTGGTGTGAGTGGGGTGAGTGGGGGTGAGATGGTCAGGGGAGAAATGTGCTGTGAGTGGGGTGGTTGGGGGAGGGATGTGGTGTGAGTGGGTGTGAGGTGGTTGGGGGAGAAATGTGCTGTGAGTGGAAGTGAGGTGGTTGGGGAGGGATGTGGTGTAAGTGGGTGTGAGGTGGTAAGGGAAGGGATGTGGTGTGAGTGGGGGTGAGGTGGTTGGGGAGGGATGTGCTGTGAGTGGGGGTGAGGTAGGTGGGGGAGGGATGTGCTGTGAGTGGGGGTGAGATGGTCATGGGAGAAATGTGCTGTGAGTGGGGTGGTTGGGGGAGGGATGTGCTGTGAGTGGGGATGAGGTGGGCCATGGAGAGATGTGCTTTGAGTAGGGGGTTAGGTAGGCTGTGGAGGGATTTGCTATGAGTGGGTTGAGGCGTCCTGTCGAGTGATGTGCTGTGAGTCTGGGTTGAGTTATGCAGGGGAGGGATTTGCTTTAAATGTGTGGTGAGGGAGGATGAGGAGGGATGTGCTGTGAGTGGCAGTGAGTTAGGATGGGGAGGGATGTGCTGTGAGTCTGGGGTGAGTTAGGATGAGGAGGGATGTGCTGTGAGTCTGGGTGAGTTAGGATGGGGAGGGATGTGCTGTGAGTCTGGGGTGAGTTAGGATGAGGAGGGATGTGCTATGAGTCTGGGGTGAGTTAGGATGGGGAGGGATGTGCTGTGAGTCTGGGGTGAGTTAGGATAAGGAGGGATGTGCTGTGAGTCTGGGGTGAGTTAGGATGAGGAGGGATGTGCTATGAGTCTGGGGTGAGTTAGGATGAGGAAGGATGTGCTATGAGTCTGGGGTGAGTTAGGATGGGGAGGGATGTGCTGTGAGTCTGGGGTGAGTTATGCAGGGGAGGGATTTGCTTTAAATGTGTGATGAGGGAGGATGAGGAGGGATGTGCTGTGAGTGGGAGTGAGTTAGGATGGGGAGGGATGTGCTGTGAGTCTGGGGTGAGTTAGGATGGGGAGGGATGTGCTGTGAGTCTGGGGTGAGTTAGGATGAGGAGGGATGTGCTGTGAGTCTGGGGTGAGTTAGGATGGGGAGGGATGTGCTGTGAGTCTGGGGTGAGTTAGGATGAGGAGGGATGTGCTGTGAGTCTGGGGTGAGTTAGGATGGGGAGGGATGTGCTGTGAGTCTGGGGTGAGTTAGGATGAGGAGGGCTGTGCTGTGAGTCTGGGGTGAGTTAGGATGAGGAGCTGACATGGCTGCAATAGAGCTCTGATCCTATCCCAGCAAGAAGCTATCTAATAAGCTCCCAGGACCGCCATCAGACAGCTTTCAGAGCTCTATTGCAGCCATGTCAGTCAAGATTAGGGATGAGCCGAACACCCCCCTGTTCGGTTCGCACCAGAACATGCGAACAGGAAAAATGTTCGTTCGAACACGCGAACACCGTTAAAGTCTATGGGACACGAACATGAATAATCAAAAGTGCTAATTTTAAAGGCTAATATGCAAGTTATTGTCATAAAAAGTGTTTGGGGACCCGGGTCCTGCCCCAGGGGACATGGATCAATGCAAAAAAAAGTTTTAAAAACGGCCGTTTTTTCAGGAGCAGTGATTTTAATAATGCTTAAAGTCAAACAATAAAAGTGTAATATCCCTTTAAATTTCGTACCTGGGGGGTGTCTATAGTATGCCTGTAAAGGGGCGCATGTTTCCCGTGTTTAGAACAGTCTGACAGCAAAATGACATTTTGAAGGAAAAAACTCATTTAAAACTACCCGCGGCTATTGCATTGCCGACAATACACATAGAAGTTCATTGATAAAAACGGCATGGGAATTCCCCAAAGGGGAACCCCGAACCAAAATAAAAAAAAAAAAAATGACGTGGGAGTCCTCCTAAATTCCATACCAGGCCCTTCAGGTCTGGTATGGATTTTAAGGGGAACCCCGGCCAAAATTAAAAAAAAAAACGGCGTGGGGTCCCCCCAAAAATCCATACCAGACCCTTATCCGAGCACGCAACCTGGCAGGCCGCAGGAAAAGAGGGGGGGACGAGAGTGCGGCCCCCCCTCCCTCCTGAACCGTACCAGGCCACATGCCCTCAACATTGGGAGGGTGCTTTGGGGTAGCCACCCAAAACACCTTGTCCCCATGTTGATGAGGACAAGGGCCTCATCCCCACAACCCTGGCCGGTGGTTGTGGGGGTCTGCGGGCGGGGGGCTTATCGGAATCTGGAAGCCCCCTTTAACAAGGTGACCCCCAGATCCCGGCCCCCCCCTGTGTGAAATGGTAATGGGGTACATAAGTACCCCTACAATTTCACGAAAAAAGTGTCAAAAATGTTAAAAATGACAAGAGACAGTTTTTGACAATACTTTTATTTAAATGCTTCTTCTTTCTTCTATCTTCCTTCATCTTCTGGTTCTTCTGGCTCTTCTGGTTCTTCCTCCGGCGTTCTCGTCCAGCATCTCGTCCGCGGCGTCTTCTATCTTCTTCTCCTCGGGCCGCTCCGCACCCATGGCATGGGGGGAGGCTCCCGCTCTTCTCTTCTTCTTTTCTTCTCTTCTTCTCTTCTTCATTTTCTTCTCCGGGCCGCTCCGCAATCCATGCTGGCATGGAGGGAGGCTCCCGCTGTGTGACGGCGCTCCTCGTCTGACAGTTCTTAAATAACGGGGGAGGCGGGGTCATCCGGTGACCCCGCCCCCTCTGACGCACGGTGACTTGACGGGACTTCCCTGTGACGTCACGGGGAATGCCACAGGGAAGTCCCGTCATGTCCCGTGCGTCAGAGGGGGGCGGGGTCACCGGGTGGCCCCGCCCCCCATTATTTAAGAACTGTCAGACGAGGAGCGCCGTCACACAGCGGGAGCCTCCCTCCATGCCAGCATGGGTTGCGGAGCGGCCCGGAGAAGAAAATGAAGAAGAGAAGAAGATGAAGAAGATGAAGAGAAGAGCGGGAGCCTCCCCCCCATGCCATGGGTGCGGAGCGGCCCGAGGAGAAGAAGATAGAAGACGCCGCGGACGAGATGCTGGACGAGAACGCCGGAGGAAGAACCAGAAGAGCCAGAAGAACCAGAAGAACCAGAAGATGAAGGAAAATAGAAGAAAGAAGAAGCATTTAAATAAAGGAATTGTCAAAAACTGTCTCTTGTCATTTTTAACATTTTTGACAGTTTTTTAGTGAAATGGTAGGGGTAAGAACCCCCTTACCATTTCACACAGGGGGGGGCGGGATCTGGGGGTCCCCTTGTTAAAGGGGGCTTCCAGATTCTGATAAGCCCCCCGCCCGCAGACCCCCACAACCACCGGCCAGGGTTGTGGGGATGAGGCCCTTGTCCTCATCAACATGGGGACAAGGTGTTTTGGGGGCTACCCCAAAGCACCCTCCCAATGTTGAGGGCATGTCGCCTGGTACGGTTCAGGAGGGGGGGGGCCGCACTCTCGTCCCCCCTCTTTTCCTGCGGCCTGCCAGGTTGCGTGCTCGGATAAGGGTCTGGTATGGATTTTTGGGGGGACCCCACGCCGTTTTTTTTTTTTTTTGGCGCGGGGTTCCCCTTAAAATCCATACCAGACTTGAAGGGTCTGGTATGGAATTTAGGGGGAACCCCACATCATTTTTTTTTTTAATTTTGGCCGGGGTTCCCCTTAATATCCATATCAGACCTGAAGGGCCTGGTATGGAATTTAGGGGGACTCCCACGTCATTTTTTTTTTTTTTTAATTTTGGTTCGGGGTTCCCCTTTGGGGAATTCCCATGCCGTTTTTATCAATGAACTTCTATGTGTATTGTCGGCAATGCAATAGCCGCGGTAGTTTTAAATGAGTTTTTTCCTTCAAAATGTCATTTTGCTGTCAGACTGTTCTAAACACAGGAAACATGCGCCCCTTTACAGGCATACTATAGACACCCCCAGGTACGAAATTTAAAGGGATATTACACTTTTATTGATTGACTTTAAGCATTATTAAAATCACTGCTCCTGAAAAAACGTCCGTTTTTAAAACTTTTTTTTGCATTGATCCATGTCCCCTGGGGCAGGACCCAGGTCCCCAAACACTTTTTATGACAATAACTTGCATATTAGCCTTTAAAATTAGCACTTTTGATTTCTCCCATAGACTTTTAAAGGTTGTTCCGCGGCATTCGAATTTGCCGCGAACACCCCAAATTGTTCGCTGTTCGGTGAACTTGCGAACAGCCAATGTTCGAGTCGAACATGAGTTCGACTCGAACTCGAAGCTCATCCCTAGTCAAGATCTATTTTGTGCCAGGTTTACAAGCAAGTAGCTGATTTATGCTGTTTACAAGACCTGCTCACCTGTATTACCCTACAAGATCACAGTCTCTGGATTCCCTTATGCACCTTGGTCATTGGAGGCTTTGTCTCTGAATGCATGGCTTTTCAATTATCCATAACCTCTACCTGATCTGAAGACGGATCCATTTACTCTGGCTGGTAACCCAAACAAGCTCCTGAAGAAGCATTCAAATTTGCGAAACATGTAGAGCCATACCGAGCTATATCAGTTTGAGGTTATTTAATGGGAACGGAAGGGGTTTATCCCTCCCTCTGGTAAAGGGGCTATTCCCCGATCCATTCTCATACATTTATGTAGTGACATATAATACCAATTTCTGCAATGTACTGCGTTTTTTAAACAATGTTTACGTTTATGTGATTCTTTTTAAATTTGTGTATAAATAAAAGTTTACACTGATTTTTATGATTGGTGCCTACAAAGTCCATCTGTTTCGTTCTCCTGGGTATTTTTAACCCTCCCCTCCCCTTCCTTTTTTCTAAGGCTTGACAGTTGTTATTTAGGGCGGGGCCACCTGGCAATGTCACCTGGTCGCACCGCACCCTTGTGACATCATTGACACAACAGGTGCCAGTTTGTGACGTCATAAGGGCGGTGCAAGACAGGCATTCTGCGGTTTGCCTTAGCTGACAGCGGAGTGTTTTTGTTTTCTTTTTTGGGTCTGGTGGTGGTGGCGAAGATGGATCTACATCGGGGGGACACTGTTTTTTCATTTTGTAATAAAGGAGTTGTAAAAACTGTCCCAGTTTTTATTACTTATTGTCATTTTTTGGTGAATGGGTAGGGGTACACATGGGGGGTGGGACTTGGGTGCCCCCTTGTTCAAGGAGGCTTCCAGAAGGGCCTGGTATGGATTGGGGGCCCCACGCTGTTTTTTTTCACTTTTTTATTGCCAGCAATCAGGGGCGTTGCTAGGTCTACAAAAGATCTGGGGCTAGAGCCCATAGCAGTGTAGTAAAGAAAGTAAAGAAAGTCATAGGCTTGGGCGAGCATACACATGTATATACAGTAATATACGTGTGTGTATATATATCCCTAGAGAGCCCCCCACTTACATCAGGGTCCCCAGAAAGCCCCCTTACATCAGGGTCCCCAGAGAGCCCCCCACTTACATCAGGGTCCCCAGAGAGCCCCCTTACATCAGGGTCCCCAGAGAGCCCCCCTTATATCAGGTTTCCCAGAGAGCCTCCTCCTTACATCAGAGTCCTCAGAGAGCCTCCCCCTTTCATCAGGGTACCCAGAGGGCCTCCCACTTACATTAGGGTCCCCAGAGAGCCTATCCCTTGCATCAGGGTCCCCAGAGAGCCTCCCCTCCCCTTGGGGACCCCTGCAGAGACTTGGGGCTATTGACCCCAGATTCGGGGCTATAGCCCCAAAAGCCACCCCCTAGCGACGTCCCTGCCAGCAATGTTTTTTTTATATGCAACTGTGACCAGGGAAGCCTATTGACAGCTGATGACTTCCCAGCCTACTCTTTAACAACCAACCAGAAAGTATTATTTTTGAAAGGGTAGTTGATGCTCGGAATAAATTTCCACCAGAGGTAGTGCGACAGTCAACAGTAAATGGCTTGAAACATGTTTGGGACAAACATAGATCTATATTCAGACAATAAAGTTAACAAACAAAAGCAAAAAAACAAACGAGAAAACAAAACAATATGGTCACACTCGATGGACTAATCTGTCTTTTTCTGATGTCACTTTTCTGTGTTTCTAACTCACTAGTAGGGATGAGCTTCGTGTTCGAGTCGAACCCATGTTCGACTCGAACATCGGCTGTTCGATCGTTCGCCGAATTGCGAACGTTATGGGCCGTTCGCGCTAAATTCGTGTGGCGCGTCACGGCCCATAATTCACTGCGGCATCGCAGTGCATTGCTGGCTGATGATTGGCCAAGCATGCACTATGACCCGCATGCTTGGCCAATCACAGCGCCGTCAGTAGAGAGAGCTGTAATTGGCCAAAGCCAGGGTGGCTTTGGCCAATTATGGCTCAGGGGATTTAGTACACACCCCACACTATATAAGGCCGCCTGCACGGCGGCCCTGTGTAGTGTGTGTTCCGGTGTGCTGAGAGATAGAGAGAGAGAGAGACAGTGTCATTTGATTTGAGTTAGATAGATTAGGCAGAACAGTCAGTCAGTTAGCTGCACTTACAGTGTATTGTGTATATATATGCATCCCAGGTGTTGCATATATATATATACACTGTATTCAGTTTAGCTAGATCCGTTCCTGTTATCTTCTATCTAGACTATTTACATTTAATGCAGTGCGTCCTGCTCACAGTGTTCAGCTAGATCCGTTCCTGCTATTTACATTTAGTGCAGTGCGTCCTGCTCACAGTGTTCAGCTAGATCCGTTCCTGTTATCTTCTAGACTATTTACATTTAGTGCAGTGCGTCCTGCTCACAGTGTTCAGCTAGATCCGTTCCTGCAATTTACATTTAGTGCAGTGCGTCCTGCTCACAGTGTTCAGCTAGATCCGTTCCTGCTATTTACATTTAGTGCAGTGCGTCCTGCTCACAGTGTTCAGCTAGATCCGTTCCTGCTATTTACATTTAGTGCAGTGCGTCCTGCTCACAGTGTTCAGCTAGATCCGTTCCTGCTATTTACATTTAGTGCAGTGCGTCCTGCTCACAGTGTTCAGCTAGATCCGTTCCTGTTATCTTCTAGACTATTTACATTTAGTGCAGTGCGTCCTGCTCACAGTGTTCAGCTAGATCCGTTCCTGTTATCTTCTAGACTATTTACATTTAGTGCAGTGCGTCCTGCTCACAGTGTTCAGCTAGATCCGTTCCTGTTATCTTCTAGACTATTTACATTTAGTGCAGTGCGTCCTGCTCACAGTGTTCAGCTAGATCCGTTCCTGTTATCTTCTAGACTATTTACATTTAGTGCAGTGCGTCCTGCTCACAGTGTTCAGCTAGATCCGTTCCTGTTAAATTCCTACTGACAGGCAGGCTTGTCTGGTTACAGTATATAAAGCTACCTGAAGAAAATTACAGGTGTTCTATTTGATCCTATTAGTACCACGGTCAGGCAGCTAGACTATTTACATTTAGTACAGTGCGTCCTGCTCACAGTGTTCAGCTAGATCCGTTCCTGTTATCTTCCTACTGACAGGCAGGCTTGTCTGGTTACAGTATATAAAGCTACCTGAAGAAAATTACAGGTGTTCTATTTGATCCTATTAGTACCACGGTCAGGCAGCTAGACTATTTACATTTAGTACAGTGCGTCCTGCTCACAGTGTACAGCTAGATCTGTTCCTGTTATCTTCCTACTGACAGGCAGGCTTGTCTGGTTACAGTATATAAAGCTACCTGAAGAAAATTACAGGTGTTCTATTTGATCCTATTAGTACCACGGTCAGGCAGCTAGACTATTTACATTTAGTACAGTGCGTCCTGCTCACAGTGTTCAGCTAGATCCGTTCCTGTTATCTTCCTACTGACAGGCAGGCTTGTCTGGTTACAGTATATAAAGCTACCTGAAGAAAATTACAGGTGTTCTATTTGATCCTATTAGTACCACGGTCAGGCAGCTAGACTATTTACATTTAGTACAGTGCGTCCTGCTCACAGTGTTCAGCTAGATCCGTTCCTGTTATCTTCCTACTGACAGGCAGGCTTGTCTGGTTACAGTATATAAAGCTACCTGAAGAAAATTACAGGTGTTCTATTTGATCCTATTAGTACCACGGTCAGGCAGCTAGACTATTTACATTTAGTACAGTGCGTCCTGCTCACAGTGTACAGCTAGATCCGTTCCTGTTATCTTCCTACTGACAGGCAGGCTTGTCTGGTTACAGTATATAAAGCTACCTGAAGAAAATTACAGGTGTTCTATTTGATCCTATTAGTACCACGGTCAGGCAGCTAGACTATTTACATTTAGTACAGTGCGTCCTGCTCACAGTGTTCAGCTAGATCCGTTCCTGTTATCTTCCTACTGACAGGCAGGCTTGTCTGGTTACAGTATATAAAGCTACTTGAAGAAAATTACAGGTGTTCTATCCCAGCTTAGTGCAGCTACAGGCCATTAGTATGTCTGGAAGGCCAAGAAGGAGAGGCAGACAGTCACAAGCCAATAAGAGAGGGCAAGCAGGCTCTGTGTCTAGTGCTGGTCGTGGAGACGGTGCATCCTCATCAGCACGTGGCCATGGGACACGCTTGGCCTTTTTTTCGGCAGCTGGCCGCGTTGAGCCGCAACATGCGGAAGACTTGGTCGAGTGGATGACCAAGCCGTCCTCATCCTCCTCATCCTCTCTCACCCATGCCCAGGGTGCTTTGTCTGGCAAAGCAGCGGCTTCTTCCCTCAGCTCAATGTCATCAGTGACTCCTTCCCTAGCTCCACCATGTCCTCATGAGGATTCCCTCGAACTGTTTGACCACAGTGTTGGGTACATGCTCCAGGAGGATGCCCAGCGTTTGGAAGGCTCTGATGACGATACTGAGCTCGATGAAGGCAGTAACATGAGCGCGGACAGAGGGGGTGCCCAAGAAGGACAGCAATCTGGCAGTCATGCTCCCCCTGCTGCAGCATACTGCCAGGTTTGCTCCAGTGATGAGGAGGGAGGGGATGATGAGGTCACTGACTCAACGTGGGTGCCTGATAGGAGAGAGGAGGAGGAGGAGGAGGAGGAGGAGGAGGAGGAGGAGGAGGCGGCAGCACATCACCAACGAGGCAGGATGCCCTCCAGGGGCCAGCCTAAGGGCAGCACATTGACTGCATCACACCCCAAAGCTCCACATGTGCAGGGCGCTGCAGTCTCTGCGCGTTATTCAAAAAGTTCTTTGGTGTGGGCCTTTTTTGAGACGAGTGCATCAGATCGCACCGCTGCTATTTGCAACATATGTCTCAAGCGTATCTCGCGTGGCCAAAACATCTCCCGCTTGGGTACCACATGCTTGACCAGACATATGTTGACCTGCCATGCAGTTCGTTGGCAAGCGTATCTAAAAGACCCACACCAAAGAACAAAGAGGATCTCTCCTTGCTCCTCATCAGCTGAGATTTCCAACCCCACTAGACCTTCAGTCCTCTCTGAGACCTGCAGTGAGAGGAATGAAGGTGTAGAATTAGGTGTGTCACAGCCAAGTACTTGTGGGCAATCTGCTTTTGGTACACCGACGTCAGATTGTACCAGGCAAATTTCCCTGCCCCAGCTGCTGCACCGCCGAAAGAAGTTTGCTCCCAGCCATCCACATGCCCAGCGGTTGAATGCTAGCTTGGCAAAATTGCTAGCACTTCAACTGCTGCCTTTTCAGTTGGTAGACTCTGCCCCCTTCCGTGAGTTTGTGGAATGTGCGGTTCCTCAGTGGCAGGTACCCAAACGCCACTTTTTCTCACGGAAGGCGATTCCGGCTCTCTACCGGCATGTGGAAGGCAATGTCCATGCCTCGCTGGACAGGGCGGTCAGCGGTAAGGTGCATATTACCGCTGACTCATGGTCCAGCAGGCATGGACAGGGACGTTACCTAAGTTTCACGGCGCATTGGGTGACTCTGCTGGCAGCTGGGAAGGATGCAGGACAAGGTGCAGTAGTGTTGGAGGTTGTTCCGCCACCACGCCTCCAAAATGCTGATTGTGACACACCTCTCTCCTCCACCCCCTCCTCTTCTTCTTCCTCCATGGCCTCTTCCTCGGAACCAGCGGTGCTCCGTAGGCGTTCAAGGGGCTACGCAAGTACGCAGGCCAAAAGATGCCATGCGGTGCTTGAGCTGGTGTGCTTGGGGGACAGGAGCCACACTGGGGCAGAGGTTCTGTCAGCTCTGCAGGGGCAGGTTCAGAGGTGGTTGACGCCACGCCAACTTAAGGCAGGAATGGTGGTTTGCGACAATGGCACCAACCTCCTCTCTGCCCTCCGACAGGGACAAATGACCCATGTGCCCTGTTTGGCTCACGTCCTTAACTTGGTGGTGCAGCGGTTCTTGGGCAGGTACCCGGGCTTACAGGATGTCCTGAGGCAGGCCAGGAAAGTCTGTGTGCATTTCCGCCGGTCATATAATGCCAGTGCTCGGCTGACGGACCTCCAAAAGGAGTTTAACCTGCCCAAGAACCGCCTAATCTGTGACATGCCCACCAGGTGGAACTCAACGTTGGCCATGCTGCAGCGGCTGCACACGCAGCAGAGGGCCATCAATGAGTACCTGTGCGACTATGGCACCAGGACAGGGTCAGGGGAGCTTGTTTTTTTTTCCCCACGCCAGTGGGCCATGATCAGGGATGCATGCACTGTCCTGTCACCATTCGAGGAGGCCACAAGGATGGTGAGCAGTGACAGTGCATGCATCAGTGACACTGTCCCCCTTGTCCACCTGTTGGAGCACACGCTGCGTGGAATAATGGACAGGGCACTTGAGGCAGAACAGAGGCAAGAAGAGGAGGACTTCCTTAGCTCTCAAGGCCCCCTTTATCCAGACAGTGTTCCTGCGTGCCCGCCGATCACACAGGAAGAGGACGAGGAGGAAGAGGAGGAGGAGGAAGATTGTGTCAGTATGGAGGTGGAGCCTGGCACTCAGCATCAGCAGCAGTCTTTAAGGGATCAGTCCCAAGAAACACATGGACTTGTACGTGGCTGGGAGGAGGTGGCTGCGGACCATGTCGTTCTTAGTGACCCAGAGGACTCCGGACCAAATGCCTCAGCAAACCTACGCTGCATGGCCTCCCTGATCCTGCAAAGCCTGCGTAAGGATCCTCGTATTCGTGGTATCAAGGAGAAGGACCAATACTGGCTGGCAACCCTCCTTGATCCACGTTACAAGGGTAAGGTTGCGGACCTTATCTTGCCATCGCAGAGGGAGCAGAGGATGAAACATCTTCGGGAGGCCTTGCAGAAAGGTCTGTGCAACGCGTTCCCAGAGACTGGGAGGTTACAAACTCCTGTTTCTGGACAACGTGTTGCTGAGGCTTCGGTCAGTCAAAGAAGGAGCGGTGGAGAAGGTGGCCGTCTGACCGATGCGTTCAGACAATTTTTTGGTCCGCAGCCCCAAGGTATGATCGGTTCCAGCAACCATCGCCAGCGTCTGTTTTACATGGTGCAGGAATACCTAGGGGCAAGATCAGACTTGGACACCTTTCCCACCGAAAATCCTCTGGGTTACTGGGTCTTGAGGATGGATCACTGGCCAGAGCTTGCACAGTATGCAATTGAGCTACTGGCCTGTCCTGCATCCAGCGTTCTTTCGGAACGCACATTCAGTGCTGCTGGAGGCGTGGTAACCGATCACAGGGTGCGTCTGTCCACCGACTCGGTCGATCGGCTGACCTTCATAAAAATGAATGAGTCTTGGATCACCACCAGCTACCAAGCACCTGATGCTGATGTAACCGAATAATTTTTTTTGAAATCTCAGATCCCTTCAAAGACTGCCTATGCTGATGCTGAGTGACTATCCCTGAGTAATTATCCTCTTCCTCCTCAATCATCACGCTGATAGCTTGTAAGAACATTTTTGGTTCTGGGCGCCACCACCAGTGCCTAAGGCACAATTTTTCAGCCCCTGTTTAACAGGGGCGTGTAATTACAATTTTTGATGTAATACTTTGCAGCAGGGCTCGTTCCTGCATTCCAACTAGAGTGTCTGTGAGGGGTTGCAGTGTTGTGGCACCAGCACCAGTGCCTAGGGCCCAATTTTTCTGCCCCTGTCTAACAGGGGCGTGTAATTACAATTTTTGATGCAATACTTTGCAGCAGGGCTCGTTCCTGCGTTCCAACTAGAGTGTCTGTGAGGGGTTGCAGTGTTGTGGCACCAGCACCAGTGCCTAAGGCCCAATTTTTCTGCCCCTGTCTAACAGGGGCGTGTAATTACAATTTTTGATGCAATACTTTGCAGCAGGGCTCGTTCCTGCGTTCCAACTAGAGTGTCTGTGAGGGGTTGCAGTGTTGTGGCACCAGCACCAGTGCCTAAGGCCCAATTTTTCTGCCCCTGTCTAACAGGGGCGTGTAATTACAATTTTTGATGCAATACTTTGCAGCAGGGCTCGTTCCTGCGTTCCAATTAGAGTGTCTGTGAGGGGTTGCAGTGTTGTGGCACCAGCACCAGTGCCTAAGGCCCAATTTTTCTGCCCCTGTCTAACAGGGGCGTGTAATTACAATTTTTGATGCAATACTTTGCAGCAGGGCTCGTTCCTGCGTTCCAACTAGAGTGTCTGTGAGGGGTTGCAGTGTTGTGGCACCAGCACCAGTGCCTAAGGCCCAATTTTTCTGCCCCTGTCTAACAGGGGCGTGTAATTACAATTTTTGATGCAATACTTTGCAGCAGGGCTCGTTCCTGCGTTCCAATTAGAGTGTCTGTGAGGGGTTGCAGTGTTGTGGCACCAGCACCAGTGCCTAAGGCCCAATTTTTCTGCCCCTGTCTAACAGGGGCGTGTAATTACAATTTTTGAAGCAATAATTTGCAGCAGGGCTCGTTCCTGCGTTCCAACTAGAGTGTCTGTGAGGGGTTGCAGTGTTGTGGCACCAGCACCAGTGCCTAAGGCCTAATTTTTCAGCTCCTGTTCAACAGGGGCATGTAATTACAATTCTTGATCTAATATTTCACAGCAGGGCCCTGTGAGGGCTTACAGTGTTGTGGCCACAGCAACACCTAAGGCCCAAATTTCTGCTGAGTATATAGGGCAGGACCCTACTTTCAAACATCTAACTTACAAACGACTCCTACTTGCAAACGGAAGGAGACAACAGGAAGTGAGATGAAATCTACCCCTAGGAAGGGAAATTCTCTCCTGTAAGAGTTAATATGGGAAAACAATTTCTCCTTTCCACTGATGCTTTCCAATCCTTGTTCCACAAAAAAACCCAAATTTTCAAAAAACATTTTTCATTGGGACAAAAAAGTGAGGTGAAATCTTCTGAAGAGGAGGAAAGACAGCAAAACAAATGTCACAGGGGTGATAACCCTTCCCTATGTTTTCCAAAAAGCTTAGAAAAGATTTTTTGGCTGGAGCTAAACACGTTAAAAATGTTCAAAATTACAAACAGATTCTACTTAACAACAAACCTACAGTCCCTGTCTTGTTTGCACCGCCTGTATACTGCTGTTCAGAGTATATAGGGCCTGGTGGCCCCACACCTTTCCTTATTTTAATTTGGGTGCGGGGTTCCCCTTAATATCCATACAAGACCCAAAGGGCCTGGTAATGGACTGGGGGGTACCCATGCCGTTTGTCTCACTGATTTTCATCCATATTGCCATGACCCGACATGACATTAAACCCGCAAGCAGTTTTAAATGAGATTTTTTCCTTTAAAAATGACATTTGGTGCAGGGACTGTTCTAAACATGGGAAACATGCGTCACTTTACAGGCATACTATAGACACCCCCCAGGTACGATATTTAAAGGAATATTTCACTTTTTTTTTTTTACTTTAAGCATCATTAAAATCACTGCTCCCGAAAAAACGGCCGTTTTTAAAAGTTTTTTTTGCATTGATACATGTCCCCTGGGGTAGGACCCGGGTCCCCAAACCCTTTTTAGGACAATACCATGCAAATTAGCCTTTAAAATGAGCACTTTTGATTTCGAACGTTCGAGTCCCATAGACGTCAATGGGGTTCTAACGTTCGTGCGAACTTTCGGTCCGTTCGCGGGTTCTGGTGCGAACCGAACCGGGGGGTGTTCGGCTCATCCCTACTCACTAGAGGAAGACTTACAACATATCCACACACAAACTTTCATGGGTAGGAAAATGGTGGCATTAAAAATGATATTTTTGCCTGAACGTATTTATTATTTTACAACAATTCTGGTATCTCTACCAGAGGCCTTCTTTAACTCAACCAAAAAACAGTTTAGACAATTTTTATGGAGAGGTAAGATGGCTAAACTATCCTTCGCGGACTTACTTAAACACAGATATAGAGGGGGAGTAGGTTTCCCAGCTATTCACAATTACTATTATGAAGCCTTACTGGACCAAATGAAGGCTTGGTTTGACCCATCCTCAGGTGCACACTGAGAAAGCTGTAATAGGTCATAAAGATCTGCCCTCACTGTTACCAGCTAGGCTGACATGTTTACAAGTGACTTACCTGTCCTTCCAATCTATAGATTCCACACAGCTTGCCTGATACCCCCAGAGTCCACATCGATCTGTGATAATATCCCACTACAGATTTATGAGTATTTAATCCCTAATCTACGAATGACTCCATGGCTGCAAAATCATTTTCTTACTTATAAAGAACTATTGTCAAAACAACCTAAACCTTCCTCATACACTCACATTCAATTGCACCATTTTCATATCACATACACCAACTCAAAGTATGAGGTTAATGGTGAAGTATGGGACTATCTGCTAAGTAACTTTAACAAACCCGAAGGTCTGTCCTGGTTCTACTTCCTTATCCAATATAAAGGGAAATTCTCTAAGACCTCTAATATGCTCATTTGGGATAAAGAGTTTGGTTCTAGTTTTACCCTCTCCAAGTGGAAACATGCCATCCAAGCACATTATCAACACTCTCATTAAGTTAAGCACTGGGAACTTATGCTAAAACCGCTACATAGAAGTTATTTAACACCTCTAAGATGATTTCAAATATTTCCTACCAAATAAGCTTCTTGTTGGAGAAAGTGTGGAGCAGGGGAAGGTATATTACATGTTATGTGGGAGTGTAAAAGCCTGTGTAGCTTTAGGAACTCTGTATTTACCCTCATAACGTCAGTAACTGAGCTTATTCTTCATCCTACTCCTTATCTTACTCCTTATCTAGCATCACTTAGCCTTAATAACATTCCTACACAATGCCTCGTCATTCACATACTAAATGCAGCACGTCTAACTATTACATCGGGATGGAAGTCACATAATGCTCATAATATTTCCGAGGTAATTTATAGTCAAGACACAAGACATTTCACAATTCCAACACTCTTAGTACTTTTACATCACATAAAAGGGCCCAAGGAATCCTTGGGTTCTACACTACCCAGTAGATGATTAGATAGAACCGGAGCATAGCCTTCCTTCTCAGTGGTTCCCAATGCTATCTCTCTGTAATGTGGTACTCTGTTACTGTTGTATTTTCTATATTTTTAGTGTTCACTATATACTATATGTATAGTTCGTTATGCAGTTCAGATAATATCTAATAAGGCAATAAGGTGCTTGCCTAGTGGAATCTATCAGCCTTCTTGTTTCAAGCAATATATACCTAGATATGGTATTATTTCTAATGCTTCCATGTATTCTACTTATTAATTAACCATATAATGTATGTTTATTATATGGTCTAAGCTAAAATAAAAAACAATTAAAAGAGAAAACCTGGAAACACGGCCCTGGCAGCGTCCAACTTCTTTTTACAGTAGGAAGATGATCGAGTGAAGAAAGAGCTGATCTGTACCTCGATGTCCTAATGCAGGAAGAGGAGGAAGTAGGGGGACCAGTAGTATGGGGGAGGGGGGTTTCTCTTCCTCTATATGAGTCTTGTCTGCCTTTCATCACTTCTTACACAACACGGCACTGGGAACTTCCTCTTACTGTAAGAATACGGGATGATCAGTGATTTATTGGCGTTTCTTAATGTATCAAAACTTCTCTGCCTGGCTACTTTACTTTCTCTCGTTTGAAATTCTCACAATCATTCTCAGTGACTTCAGCATCCCTGGTAAGAATAATACTCCTGCTAATTCTAAACTTCTTAGTCTAACCTCCTTATTTAACCTGCAATAATGGGTACAGGCTTCTATTCACTTTGATGGCAACACCCTCAATCTGGTATTCTCCTACCTATGCACTCCGTGCAACCTCTCTAACAATCCTCTCTCTGATCACCACCTTATTAGTTTCACTCTCTCCTTGTCTTCCACCTCTTCTCCTTCCAACCGCCTAACATCTAAAACCTTAACCATCTCAATCTTTCTCTCCTCTACTCTGCTACTGATCAACTCAATGACAAAATCTCACCCCTGTCCTGCACCAATCTAGCCACTTCTGTCTACAATAGATCCCTGTTCTCCGCACTGGATGAGCTCACTCCCCTCACTACATACAGAATCAGGCCCTGATCCCTACAACCCTGGTAAACAGATGACACCAGAAGTCTCAAAAAACTTAGTTGCACTCTTGAGTGTAAAGCAGAGGTCCACCATTTTTTTTTTAAGTCAGCAGCTACAAATACTGCAGCTGCTAACTTTTAAAATAAGGACACTTACCTGTCCTGGGCGCCCGCAATGTCGGCACTAGGGATGAGCCGAACACCCCCCTGTTCGGTTCGCACCAGAACATGCGAACAGGAAAAAAATTCGTTCGAACACGCGAACACCGTTAAAGTCTATGGGACACGAACATGAATAATCAAAAGTGCTAATTTTAAAGGCTAATATGCAAGTTATTGTCAATAAAAGTGTTTGGGGACCTGGGTCCTGCCCCAGGGGACATGGATCAATGCAAAAAAAAGTTTTAAAAACGGCCGTTTTTTCAGGAGCAGTGATTTTAATAATGCTTAAAGTCAAACAATAAAAGTGTAATATCCCTTTAAATTTCATACCTGGGGGGTGTCTATAGTATGCCTGTAAAGGGGCGCATGTTTCCCGTGTTTAGAACAGTCTGACAGCAAAATGACATTTTGAAGGAAAAAACTCATTTAAAACTACCGCGGCTATTGCATTGCCGACAATACACATAGAAGTTCATTGATAAAAACGGCATGGGAATTCCCCACAGGGCAACCCCGAACCAAAATTAAAAAAAAAAAATGATGTGGGAGTCCCCCTAAATTCCATACAAGGCCCTTCAGGTCTGGTATGGATATTAAGGGGAACCCCAGCCAAAATTTAAAAAAAAAATTGACGTGGGGTTCCCCCTAAATTCCATACCAGACCCTTCAGGTCTGGTATGGATTTTAAGGGGAACCCCGCGCCAAAAAAAAAAAAAAAAAACGGCGTGGGGTCCCCCTAAAAATCCATACCAGACCCTTATCCGAGCACGCAACCTGGCAGGCCGCAGGAAAAGAGGGGGGGACGAGAGTGCGGCCCCCCCCCCTCCTGAACCGTACCAGGCCACATGCCCTCAACATTGGGAGGGTGCTTTGGGGTAGCCCCCCAAAGCACCTTGTCCCCATGTTGATGAAGACAAGGGCCTCATCCCCACAACCGTGGCCGGTGGTTGTGGGGGTCTGCGGGCGGGGGGCTTATCGGAATCTGGAAGCCCCCTTTACCAAGGGGACCCCCAGATCCCGGCCCCCCCCCCCTGTGTGAAATGGTAAGGGGTTACTTACCCCTACCATTTCACTAAAAAACTGTCAAAAATGTTAAAAATGACAAGAGACAGTTTTTGACAATTCCTTTATTTAAATGCTTCTTCTTTCTTCCTTCATCTTCTTCTTCTTCTGGTTCTTCTGGCTCTTCTGGTTCTTCCTCCGGCGTTCTCGTCCAGCATCTCCTCCGCGGCGTCTTCTATCTTCTTCTCCTCGGGCCGCTCCGCACCCAAGGCATGAGGGGGGAGGCTCCCGCTCTTCTCTTCATCTTCTTCTTCATCTTCTTCTTCTTCCCCAAAGCACCCTCCCAATGTTGAGGGCATGTGGCCTGGTACGGTTCAGGAGGGGGGGGGGGCCGCACTCTCGTCCCCCCCTCTTTTCCTGCGGCCTGCCAGGTTGCGTGCTCGGATAAGGGTCTGGTATGGATTTTTAGGGGGACCCCACGCCGTTTTTTTTTTTTTTTTTTTGGCGCGGGGTTCCCCTTAAAATCCATACCAGACCTGAAGGGTCTGGTATGGAATTTAGGGGGAACCCCACGTCAATTTTTTTTTTAAATTTTGGCTGGGGTTCCCCTTAATATCCATACCAGACCCGAAGGGCCTTGTATGGAATTTAGGGGGACCCCCACATCATTTTTTTTTTTTTATTTTGGTTCGGGGTTGCCCTGTGGGGAATTCCCATGCCGTTTTTATCAATGAACTTCTATGTGTATTGTCGGCAATGCAATAGCCGCGGGTAGTTTTAAATGAGTTTTTTCCTTCCAAATGTCATTTTGCTGTCAGACTGTTCTAAACACAGGAAACATGCGCCCCTTTACAGGCATACTATAGACACCCCCCAGGTACGAAATTTAAAGGGATATTACACTTTTATTGTTTGACTTTAAGCATTAATAAAATCACTGCTCCTGAAAAAACGTCCGTTTTTAAAACTTTTTTTTGCATTGATCCATGTCCCCTGGGGCAGGACCCGGGTCCCCAAACACTTTTTATGACAATAACTTGCATATAAGCCTTTAAAATTAGCACTTTTGATTTCTCCCATAGACTTTTAAAGGGTGTTCCGCGGCATTCAAATTTGCCGCGAACACCCCAAATTGTTCGCTGTTCGGCGAACTTGCGAACAGTCAATGTTCGAGTCGAACATGAGTTCGACTCGAACTCGAAGCTCATCCCTAGTCGGCACCCAAAGCCGATCTATACCTCGGCTGTCATTAGAGAAAGGTTACCATCCAGCCAGATCATGTATGTTGCCAACATCCCTAGATCAATAAATAAGAAAATACCCCCTAGTAAAGGTAATGGGACTTTAACGGCAACAGTGTAATATAAAAACAATTTTATTACATAGAAAAATTTATATATATATATATATATATACAAAACATTGGCAAGATTAATAAACATAACATATTGGACACAATAAGAAGCAGAAAAAACAGCTGTTACTGATGTGCATTGGATAAAGATGCTTGTGTAGTCTTCCACGAAGGCCTACGCGTTTTGGGACTGAAACTGACCATCCCTTCATCAAGGGCGACTCGTGTGACAAGCTCTTACCAAGCATAACAGTGTTGGAGCACCCATTGCCTGAATCACGGTGGCGGCTATGTCAAGACCACCCACGGATCCAGAAGCCGGAGCCGGGGTGTGTGTGGTTGGTTGCATAGCTTTGAAGAAGAGGGGACTCTCTCCTCGAAACGCGTTAGCGGATTGCAGCGTCTGTGCGTTCCTCCACGACCCCTGGAAGGTTTTGCTCATCCCAAATCGTAGACTGTCTATCGGTGCGATTTTATGTTGTGCCTCCTCCACCAATCGCCTGTGAGTTATTTCTTTTACCATTTTTTATTTAATAAATGTTTTAAAAGTTAATGCACAGGGCTGGTGCACCCTTGTCTTCTTTTTATTTCGGTTTCTACTAGGATCCCCATCCTTGAGGGCAGCAAGGCCTGTGCTTACGTACTACATATGGTGATCCACCTGTGCACAGGAGTTGCTTTTTTCTCTTTTGCTACTGTATTGCATGTGTGTGGTTGGCCCTGCTCTGCCCACACTGATCCACCCCTACAGAGACACCAAATCGCAGAGCCCGTCCAAGAGGGTGCTGTGTCAGAGGCACAGACCCAGATGGATATCTGGGTGCTAGAGACTATGCAGTAGTGAATCTGAGAGGAGTGAAAAGGAAGTCATATGCAGAGGATGTGGAGTACCAGTTAAATTACCAATCAGTCGCCCACATGAACACATCAACCTTCACAACAGCAGAGTCGGTATGAGACTCTTTAGTTTATGGGCATCAGATCTTGAGACATGTGTGTCCGAGCGGATCACCTCTGTCCAGGGCAATGACTTTTAAAATAAGGACACTTACCTGTCCAGGGCGCCCGGCACCCAAAGCCGATCTATCCCTCGGCTGTTGGGTGCTGCCTCCACCATCTTCGGTAAGGGAAACAGGAAGGGAAGCCTTCCCTACTGCGCATGCATGACTCGCACTGCGCTATCCCACTGGTCCCTGCTGTGTTCTGGGACGTGTGTGTCTCCCAGAAGACAGCAGGGGGGACGGAGAAGGTGCCGGCAGTGGTGTAGATGCCCGCGGGTGGCTCGGGTATCTATGCCCGGAAGTGGGAGCAGTAAATACCTGTATTAGACAGGTATCTGCTCCCCCTGAAAGGTGCCAAATGTGACACCGGAGGGGGGAGGAACCGGAAAAGCAGAAGTTCCATTTTTGGGTGGAACTCCGCTTTAACCAATACAAATCTGCTCTCTAAGAATACAGTTCTTACCTCCACATTGCCAAGCAGACCTATTTTATCACTCTCATTTACACCTTCTCACCCAGTCATTGTCAACTCTTCTCTACTTTCAACTCTCTTTTTGTTGTCCTCCACTGCCTTCACCCACTAACTCACTCACTGCCCAGGAGATCGCAAATCACTTCAAAAATAAGATTGATTCAAATTGTAATGAAGTCCCCACTCTACAGATATCCCCCCACCTAACACCCCATGTCCACAGGCAGGCGCGGATTGATGCACAGGCTGGTCTAGGCTGCAGCCTAGGGCCCCACGTGTGCAAGGGCCCCCGATTGGCCAGGATATTTTTATTAATTTATATATATTTATGTATATGTAGAATAAAAACAATGTAAAAATGGATGGGGAGACCTTTTTGATAGTGCTGTGTGGGCCCATGAAACAAGGAATGGCGTGTAATGCTGAAAAAAGGAGGGGATAAAGAATATGCGAGATAAAAAAGGGGTTTGAAGAAATAATGATGATGAATGGTTTCATGGGCCCACACAGCACTATCAAAAAGGCCTCCTCATCCATTTTTACATTGTTTTTATTCTACATATACACACACACACAGTTTTTCATTATGTTTGGTTCAGCCTGTCGTTTGTAATATAATTAATGCACCATGTTATTAATATATCCTGGTATCTGATGTTATCTAATCAGCCACTTACTGAATAGCTCTGAACGATCGCAGCATTATCCAATGCACGGAGTGTTTTGTCAACTTATCAGTGTCACTGACTGGCTGTATAAACCCTGCCCAATCACAGCCCACGTTAGGCCTGAGGAAGAAGTGTAGCTCCGCAAACGTGTCGCCTATTCGTGCCCGTTTCCGGAAGTGACATCATCCTCCTGGTTCCCACCGTGCAGTCCAACGGCAGGAAGTGCCAGCATCCATCGGCGCAGCCTGTCCATTGGACACCACTGCAATCCAGGAAACAAACCAGACTCACTCCCAGGATATCCGGCAGCTTTTGCCAATATCCTGTGCCTTTGTGAGTACCTTCTTACAGGTTTATTAAACTCCATGTTTAGACCTGAGAGTTGCACTTGAGGCGTGTAATATAGGTCTACCCTTTTACACATGGCACTAAATAATTTATTTTCTGGTAAAGCATGCTTAGGAGGGGGCCCCACAAAAAGTAGCCTAGGGGCCCATGACCACCTTAATCCGCCACTGTCCACAGGTAGAATCAACACTTCCCTTATTCAACCCTGCTACTATTGATGAGGTTGCTAAACTTATTTCCAACACCCACCTAACCACCTGTCCCCTGGACCCAGTTTCCTTTCCGATGCTACGCTCACCCTCTGGCTCTATCCTACACTCTCTAACCCACATCTTCAATCTCTCCCTCTCTTCTGGCATCTTCCCCAATGCTCTAAAACATGGACTAGTCATCCCCATACTTAAAAAGCCTTCTGTGGACCCCACAAATCTTAACAACCTACACCCCATCTCCTTTCTCCTCGTTTCCTCTAAACTCCTTGAATGTCTGGTCTACAACCAACTGAGTGACCACCTCAATAAAAAAAAAACCTTCTTGATCCTCTTCAGTCTGGATTTCCTCCTCAACACTCCACAGAAATAGCTCTCCTAAAACTCACAAACGACTTGCTAACAGCTAAAGTCAATGGACACTATTCTGTACTCCTTCTTCTGGAACTTTTGGCTGCCTTTGATACGGTTGACCACCCCCTCCTCAAAAAAAAAAACTTTACTCCTTTGGTGTGCTCTTCGCTGGCTCTCATCCTACCTATCCCACTTTACCTTCAGTGTCAATTACAATTCTACTTCCTCCTCTCCTCTTCCTTTCTCTGTTGGGGTCCCCCAAGGTTCATGTCTTGAACCACTCATTCTCAATCTACACCTCCTCTCTGGGTCAGCTGATAGCCTTCCATGGCTTCCACTACCATTTCTATGCTGATGACACTCAAATCTATCTCTCTACCCCTCGGCTCACTCCATCGGTCTTCTCACGCAACACTAATTTGCTAACAGACATATCAGCCCAAATGTCACAGCACTTCCTCAAACTCAACCTGTCCAAAACAGAGCTCATAATATTTCCTCCCCCACAATTTTCCTTCCCCT
Organism: Aquarana catesbeiana; assembly: GCF_042186555.1. NCBI lineage: Eukaryota > Metazoa > Chordata > Amphibia > Anura > Ranidae > Aquarana > Aquarana catesbeiana. The sequence goes on along the minus strand of NC_133326.1, from coordinate 735,576,229 downwards.
GACTTCTCTGTCAAGATCAATGGCACAACCATCAACCCATCCCCACATGCCAGGGTACTAGGTGTTATCCTGGACTCTGAACTCTCCTTTCAGCCCCACATCCGATCACTTTCCAAAGCTTTCCGCCTCAACCCCCACAACATCTCTAAACTACATCCCTTCCTAACCAATGACACCACAAAGCTCCCATTCCACTCCCTGGTCATCTCTCGCCTGGACTACTGCAACTGCCTCCTAGTTGGCTTACCTTTACATAGGCTATCCCCCTTCAGTCCACCATGAATGCTGCTGCCACACTCATCCAACTTATAAATGGCTCAGTGTCTGCTACCCCTCTCTGTCAATTTCCTCCATTTGGCTGCCATTTACCAAACAAATTAAATTAAAAAAATGTAACAATAACTTACAAAGCCATCCACAACTTTACCCCCAGCTACATAACTAAGCTAGTCTCAAAATACCAACCATATCATTCTGTTCCTCCCAAGACCTCCTGCTCTTTAGCTCCCTTGTCACCTCCTTCCATGCTTGCCTCCAGGACTTCTCCCAAGCCTCTCCCATCCTATGGAACTCTCTACCCCAATCTGTCCAACTATCTCCTACTCTGTCCACTTTTAGGTGATCCCTGAAAATGTTTCTCTTCAGAGAAGCCTATCCTGCCCCCACATAACAACTGTACATTTATTTTCTTCATCAGCTCATCCCCCACAGTTTTTACCTTTTGTATCACTTGACCCTCCCTTTAGATTGTAAGCTCTAATGAGCAGGGCCCTCTGATTCCTCCTGTATTGAATTGTATTGTAACTGTACTGTTTGCTCTAACTTTGTAAAGTGATGCACAAACTGTTGGCACCATAAAAATCCTGTATAATAAAAATAAAGAGTTAATCTCAAATTTTCTTGCAATGATGTCCTGATGCAGAAAGAGGAGGAGGACAGAAGTGTGGGGGAGGGGGGATATCTTATACTTCCTCTATCAGAGCCTGCTCAGTCTTCAGTCACTTCTTGCACAACATGGTGCTGTGTGTGTCCAACTTACTCTTTGTATACAGAGAGAAGAACAAGCCTAAACCTCCCTCAGGCTGTGTGTATATGTAGAAGGATGAAGAATATTGTCCTCACCAGGAGGAGAGACCGTTCCCAATCATCCTTCTACACTGAGGTTACCAGAAAATAAAATTCAGGGACACCCTACTGACCGCCCCACTTTAAACCACACTCACAAAATGATGCATACGTTTTTACCATGCCCTGAAACAATCAGTCACAGAGTTTGGGAAGAAGAGGCAGACAAAATGCCTTGGGCACCATGAGCAGAGGAATGATGTGGTGGGCGTAGCATGTCCTGGCAAGTTGTGGTGCATAGAGTACAGGGTTCAAAAGTAAAAAACACACAGAGTGCCAGGGTTGGGGGTAAGGAGAAAATACCACACAGTGTGATCACACGAAGTGTAGAGGTAAGGTGTAAGTAATTCACAGAGGAAAGGGATAAGGAGAAAGTAACACAGAGTGCAGGGGTCAGGAGTAAATAATGCATGGAGCGTAGGGGTCATGTGTAATGTGTAAACATTTTCTCAATCAGCTGCCACCGCTCATCAATTTATTCTTACAGCAGATAGTCCCGTTGTCAGAATACAATGTCTCAATGGGGAGGATTCCTTCGTCCTTCGCTTATGTGGATGGAGGAAATTAATCAGTTGTTTTCATTCAGCCCACTGGATGATCAATAAAATTAGTCATCTCTGGCCAACTTTACATACAGAGCACACAGGTCAGGAGTAAGTATGCACAGAGTACAAGGGTCAGGAGTAAGCAATAATCAGAGTGCAGAGATCAGGAGTAAGTGGAACAGAGAGAGCAGGGTTCAGGAGTAAATAACACAGTGGAAGCAGGGGTCAGTGGTATGTAACACAGAGAGAGCAGGGGTCAGGGGTAAGTACAACAGAGAGAACAGGGGCCAGGAGTAAGTAGAACAGAGAGAGCAGGGGTCAGGAGTAAATAACACAGTGAAAGCAGGGGTCAGCAGTAAGTAACACAGAGAAAGAAGGGGTCAGGAGTAAGTAGAACAGAAAGAACAGGGGCCAGGAGTAAGTAGAACAGAGAGAGCAGGGGTCAGAAGTAAGTAACGCAGAGAGAGCAGAGGTCAGGAGTGTGTAGAACATAGAGAGAGTAAGTAGAACAGATGGATAAGGAGTCAGGAGTAAGTAGAACAAAAAGAGCAGGAGTCAGGAGTAAGTAGAACAGAGGGATCAGGAGTAGGGATGGGCAGCATCAGATGTTCACCAGTACGCCGAACAGCGAACAATTTGGGGTGTTCGCGGCAAATTCTAAAAGCCACAGAACACCCTTTAAAAGTCTATGAGAAAAATCAAAAGTGCTCATTTTAAAGGCTTATATGCAAGTTATTGTCATAAAAAATGTTTGAGGACCTGGGTCCTGCCCCAGGGGACATGTAACAATGCAAAAAAAAGTTTCAATAAAGGCTGTTTTTTCGGGGAGCAGTGATTTTAATAATGCTTAAAGTGAAACAATAACAGTGTAATATTCCTTTAAATTTCATACCTGGGGGGTGTCTATAGTATGCCTGTAAAGGGGCGCATGTTTCCCGTAACTAGAACAGTCTGACAGCAAATTGACATTTGTAAAGGAAAAAAAGTCATTTAAAACTACTCGTGGCTATTAATGAATTGTCGGTCCGAAAAAAAAATAAATGCGTGGGGGCCCCCCTAAATTCCATACCAGGCTCTTCAGGTCTGGTATGGAAAGTAAGGGGAACCCCGTGCCAAAATTGTTTAAAAAATGGCGTGGGGGTCCCCCTCAAAATCCATACCAGACCCTTCAGGTCACATGCCCTCAACATTGGGGTACAAATGTACCCCTACAATTTCACAAAAAAATGGGGGGACCCCACGCCATTTTTTAAACATTTTGGTGCAGGGTTCCCCTTAAAATCTATACCAGGTCTGGTACGGATTTTGAGGAGGACCCTCACACCATTTTTTTTTTAATTTTTTTAAATACCAGACCTGAAGGGCCTGATATGAAATTTAGGGGGACCCCACGCCATTTTGTTTTTAATTTAGGTTCAGGGTTCCCCTTAATAACCATACCAGGCCCTATGAAGTTTAGGGGGACCCCCATGCATTTTTTTTTAAATTTTGGTTCGGGGTTCCCCAGTGGGGAAATTCCATGCCGTTTTTATCAATGAACTTTTATGTGTATTGTCGGACCGACAATTCATTAATAGCCGCGAGTAGTTTTAAATGACTTTTTTTCCTTTGAAATGTCATTTTGCTGTCAGACTGTTCTAAACACGGGAAACACGCGCCCCTTTACAGACATACTATAGACACCCCCCAGGTACGAAATTTAAAGGAATATTACACTTTTATTGTTTCACTTTAAGCATTATTAAAATCACTGCTCCCGAAAAAACGGCCGTTTTTAAAACTTTTTTTTGCATTGATACATGTCCACTGGGGCAGGACCCAGGTCCCCAAACACTTTTTATGACAATAACTTGCATATAAGCCTTTAAAATTAGCACTTTTGATTATTCATGTTCGTGTCACATAAACTTTAACAGTGTTCGTGTGTTCGAACAGATTTTTTGCCTGTTCGCATGTTCTGGATGCGAACCGAACCGGGGGGTGTTCGGCTCATCCCTAATCAGGAGTAGAACAGAGGGAGCATGGGTCAGGAGTAAGGAGAACAGAAAGAGCAGGGGTCAGGACTAAGTAGAACAGAGGGAGCGGGGGACAGGAGTAAGTAGAACAGATTGATCAGGAGTCAGGAGTAAGTAGAACAGAGGGAGCAGGGTCAGGAGTATGTAGAACAGAGAGCAGAGGACATGTCAGGAGCAAGTAATACACAGTTTGCAGGGAAATAAGTGCAGCTGCAGTACATAATTAAAATATATTATATATTGTCCCTTGGCTTGGTGGTGGCTTACTGGTTGCACTTGTTTTCCCCATGTGAAAGACCAGCATCTGTCCATCATCCCCCCTCCTTATCTTCCCCGGTATAATTAAAAGGTGGTGGGACAATGACAGGAATCCCGAAGACCATCCCTGGGAACCCATCAGCTCAGAGTAAACCTTGCAGTGCACAGGTGCCAACTCAAGAGCCGTATAGTGCAAGCTTCAGTCCAATACAATGCTAAAATGACCCAGACATTCCCTATATTCATCCTTATAGTGGTCCTGCCTTCCCATATACTCATCCCTGTAGTGGTAGGCCCTCGCCTTTCTGTATACTCATGTTTATAAAGATGAGCCCCCACCTCATCTTTGCATATACTCACCCTAATTGCTACAAGCCCCCCAGCACTCTGTATACTCATCCTCATAGTAACCAGCCCCAATGTTTCCATATACACATTCTCATAGTGATGAACCCCCACCTTTCTGGATATTCATCCTCATAGTGATCAGCCCTCATCATTTCATATACTCGTTGTCATAGTGACTAGCCCTCATCATTTTGTATACTCATCCTCATAGTGAGGAATCACCCATTCCATATACTCATCCTTATATTGATGAGCCCTCATAGAGACAATCCCACATCATTCAATACACTTGTAGCACCCTCTTGTGTGCAACTAGTGGAGGTACATTTATTTGGTATGACTCATGGTAACTGTGTGAGTCTGTAAATAGGTCAGGTTACTACAAGTCAGGTTGGATGGGTCTACAGGGCAGGTCTCTGGTACCTCCCCCTGGATCAAGAAACTTGGAAAAGCTTCTGGAAGTTGATGGACAGAGGTCAGGAGGTCCTGATCTGCATACTTGAGGGAATCTGGCCCGTCCCCAGGCAGAGGGCCTGTCAGGGTGGCCTTTAAATATGGTGGAGCCTGGCCAGCAGGGGAGTCAGGTGGAAGATGAAGCGCTGAGGTTGCTGTTGCGTGGCCTAGGAGGGGACCCTGGGTCTAGGGCTTTGCCACCAGGCTTGAGCTGAGGAAAGGAAGGTGAGGAAACCTAAGAGAGGAATCTCCATTATCTTTGGACATCCGGGCTGGCATGGGAAGATCTGATCAGTTGGAGGCCTGTACAGGAATCCTGCAGTGGGGACTGGGGAAAAAAGGACAGTGTGAGTACCTGAGCACACCCAGGGGCATACAAGTGGAGAGACTGCCTGGCATACTTTCCAAGGACAGCATTGTGCTAAATCCTGATCCCTTGTCCTGGGGAGTTCTTCAGTGCAGCCAGATGAGCTGGTAGTCAAGCAGCCAGGTGGACTGGTAGTATCTGCAAGGTTCAGAACTGGATGAAGTTCTATAGAGGAAACAAGATACTTCTGCATACAGTTAGCAGCTTTGTGCTATTTTTTTAAAGGGAACTGAGAGCTCCTGGTCTGTAAAGGATCCAGTCACTGATCCATAGAGACTGTGTTTGTTCCGGACAGAATAGAGAAGGAAGTTTGTCCTCATCTGTTTTTCTTCAAGTGAAGTTGAGCATCCTATAATTCCTATACCCTATCCAAGTTGTTTTCCAAAATAAAACAACAGAAACAAGCTCATGTACTGATTTCTTGTGCCTGGAAGCAAGTTGGAAATGCGTGTTGCTTGGCTGTGCAGGAATAGGGGGAACCAGTAACCAGTGGCTCCTGTGGAGGTAGCTCTACATTTGGGGTTCTCGTCCAGGATCCCTCTATGGTAACCTGCATGGCCGTTGCCCATAGCAACCAGGAACCAACAAGTCAAAGAACTGTCAATTACCGTATTTGTCGGCGTATAACACGCGCTGGCGTATAACACGCACCCCAAGTTTAGGAGGGAATTATAAAGGAAAAAAATGTTTTAAGGAAAAAAACTTACATTTAAATGCCCATCAATGCAGCCTTGCACAGCGTCCATCTGCATGCTTGTCCAGTGTCATTTGCAGCCTTGCAGTCAGCAGCCTTGGTGTCATTTGCAGCCTTGCAGTCAGCAGCCTTGGTGTCATTTGTAGCCTTGCAGTCAGCAGCCTTGGTGTCATTTGCAGCCTTGCAGCTTTGCCAGTGCCGATCTGAAGCTTTTCTGTGTCCTTTTGCAGCCTTGCCCAGGCTGCAGTTAAACTGCAGTGACATGTCAGTGTCACTGCAGTTTAAAAATGGCGCCGAAATACACAGAGCCAGTCCTCGGCTCTTCTCGGTGGCTCTCGTTCACTTTCGGCCACTTTCGGCTCCACTCGTAGTCCCGCCCGGAGTACACTCGGCTAGGTTCGGGCGGCGCTCGAGTGAAGCCGAAAGTGGCCGAGAAGAGCCGAGGATCGTCTCTGTGTATTTCGGCACCAGCGGCGCCATTTTCAAATCACGGTCGGTGATCGCCTCTCTCAGTCAGCGGGGGATCGCAGGGGATTGGCGTATAACACGCACCCGCGATTTTCCCCTGATTTTAAGGGGAAAAAAGTGCGTGTTATACGCCAATAAATACGGTAGTTACCAAGTGAGCCAGAGAAGAGATGCTGTGTGAAAGTACTGTATCATTCTGCTAGGAGTGCTGTTTTTATGCTGTTTCCCATAGCAACCATCCTGGGCCTTCACATACCTGAAGTACAAGACTAGGAGCAACCCTGTCTAAACTCCAGGGTGCTACAAATATATAATACAGGGTGTACAGTTTATAATACACTTCTGGTGGTGTACACAGTATATAATACAGTGTGCACAGTTCCTAATACACTTCAGGCAGTGTACACCGTATATAATACAGTGCAGCCATTGTACAGTTTCTAATACAGTGCAGGTGGTGTACACAGTAAATAATACTGACACTTATCTGAGCATGCAACCTGGCAGGCCACAGGAAAAGGGGGGCGAGAGAACCATACCAGGCCACATGCCCTCAACAATTGGAGGGTGCTTTGGGGTCCCCCCCAAAGCACCTTATCCTCATGTTGATGGGGACAAGTGCCTCATCCCCACAACCCTTGCCAGGTGGCTGTGGGGTCTTATCCAAATCTGGAAGCCCCCTTTAACAAGTGAATGAATGGTGAATGAGTAGGGGAATGAGTAGGGGTACAATGTACCCAATACCCATTCACATGGGGGGTGGGATCTGGGGGCCCCCTTGTTAAAGGGGTCTTCCAGATTCTGATAAGTCCCCCGCCTGCAGACCCCTATAACCACCAGGCAAGGGTTGTGGGGATGAGGCTCTTGTCCCCATCAACATGGGGACCCCAAAGCATCCTCCCCATGTTAAGGGCATGTGGCCTGGTATGGTTCAGGGGGGCGCTCCCTCGCCCCCCCTTTTCCTGCAGCCTGCCAGGTTGCATGCTCGGATAAGGGTCTGGTATGGATTTGAGGGGGACTCCCACGCCATTTTTTTTTACATTTTGGCACGGGCTTCCCCTTAATATCTATACCAGACCCTAAGGGCCTGGTATGGACTGGGGGGGAAACACACACTGTTTTTTTTCAATGATTTTTTATGTATATTGCAGGGATCCCGCAATACATTACAGCCGCAAGCAATTTTAAAATTAAATTTTTTCCTTTAGAAATTTCATTTTTCTGCGGTACTGTTATAAACATAGTGTCAGGAAGATCCTGCCAGTAATGGGCAATCCAGACCTGTTGGTGCGCTATTGCAGGTACCTACGCGCATACGAGAATGCACGCGCGTCCATTAGCATCTGGTGGGCTATTTAACCACTTGCCTACTGGGCACTTAAACCCCCCTCCTGCCCAGACCAATTTTCAGCTTTCAGCGGTCTCACACTTTGAATGACAATTACTCAGGCATGTAATACTGTACCTAAATGAATTTTTTGTCCTTTTTTTTCATACAAATAGAGCTTTCTTTTGGTGGTATTTGATCACCTCTGGGTTTTTTATTTTTTGCGCTATAAATGAAAAAAGACCGAAAATTTTGAAAAAAATGCATTTTTCTTAGTTTATGTGATAACATTTTGCAAATTATTAATTTTTCTTCATAAATTTTGGCCACAATTTATACTGCTCTTTGGTAAAAATAACCCAAATTAGTGGATATTATTTGGTCTTTGTGAAAGTAAGAGAGTCTACAAGCTGTGATGCAAATCATAAAAAATTGATCACACTTGATATACTGGTGGCCTATTTCATTTCTTGCGACCCGAAAAAGTCAGGAAAGTACAAATACCCCCCAAATGACCCCTTTTTTGAAAGTAGACATTCCAAGTAATTTAGTAAGATGCATGGTGATCTTTTTGATGTTGTCATTTTTTTCCCACAATTCTTTGCAAAATGAAGATTTTTTCCCCACAAAATTGTCATTGTAATAGGTTATTTCTCTCACATGGCATGTGTATACCACAAATGACACCCCAAAATACATTCTGCTGCTCCTCCCGAGTATTACGATACCACATGTGTGGGACATTTTCACAGCCTAGCCACATAGAGAGGCCCAACATGCAGGGAGCGCCATCACGTGTTCAAGGAGCATAAATTACACATCTAACTTGTTGACTACCTATTACATTTTTGAAGGCCCTGGAGCACCAGGACAATGACACATGACACTGATGTGGCACTGATGACAGATGGCACTGATACTTGGCACTGATGGCACTGATGTGGCACTGATGACAGATGGCACTAATATGTGGCACTGATGACAGATGGCACTAATACGTGGCACTGATGACAGATGGCACTAATATGTGGCACTGATGACTGATGGCACTAATACGTGGCACTGATGACACATGACACTGATGACAGATGGCACTAATATGTGGCACTGATGACATGTGGCACTGATGACAGATGGCACTAATACGTGGCACTGATGACAGATGACACTAATACGTGTCACTGATGACACGTGGCACTGATGACAGATGGCACTTATATGTGGCACTGATGACACGTGACACTGATGACAGATGGCCCTGATACATAGCACTGATGACAAGGTGACACTGATAACAGATGGCACGTGACACTGACAGGTGGCACTGATGACAGATGGCACTGATACATGGCACTGATGACAGATGGCACTAATACGTGGCACTGATGACAGATGGCACTAATATGTGGCACTGATGACAGATGGCACTGATACGTGGCACTGATGACAGATGGCACTAATACATGGCACTGATGACAGATGGCACTAATATGTGGCACTGATGACAGATGGCACTTATACGTGGCACTGGGGACAGATGGAACTGACAGGTGCACTGGGGACAGGTGGCACTGGGGACAGATGGCAGTGGGGACAGATGGCACTGACAGAGGGCAGTGGGGACAGATGGCACTGACAGAGGGCAGTGGGAACAGATGGCAGTGACAGATGACAGTGGGGACAGATGACAGTGGAGACAGATGACAATGGGGACAGATGACAGTGGGGACAGATGACAGTGGGGACAGATGGCACTGACGTCACTTTTTTTTCTGTTTTTTTTTCTGACACACACTGCAGCCGTTAGCTCTCCCTCCTCACACGCTGTCTCTGTGTGAGGAGGGAGAGCCGGCAATGAGAGATGATCTCATATGTTTACATATGAGATCATCTCTCATTGGCACCGCTGAACGTGCTGTAAACGGCTGCTGTGATTGACCATTTACAACGATCTGTGACTGGCTGTGTCCAAGGGACACGGCCAGCACAGAATTTCCCCGATGCGCACCTGCGGGAGTGCGCATCACGGAAGCAAACAGGCCGTCTTCTGCTTGATTCCGAGCATTCGTGGCACTTTGTGCACTGGAATTGTGTACAAACAATCGGAATTTCTGACAACGGATTTTGTTGTCGGAAAATTTTAGATCCAGATCTCAAACTTTGTGTGTGGGAAATTCAGATGGAAAAAGTCAGATCGAGCCCACACACGGTCGAAATTTCCGACAACAAGCTCATTTTCGCACATTTTCCATCTGAAAGTCTTATCGTGTGTACAGGGCATTATGGTGTGAACTGAACTGGGGGGTGTTCGGTTCATCCCTATACAAGAGTCTTTCTGCTGCCTAGCTGTGGCTGGAGTAAAAGACTGTGCCATGTTTCAAGCTGCTTATCTCAGTGAAAATTGTGTTATTCTGCAAGCTGTTGCACAACCACAGCGGACTGTCATGTGTCAGAGGATCGCAACTGTCATCCAGTTGCCCAATCGAGGCTGGGATGTATATCTTGCTGTAAACGCTGCTAATGTCAGTAAGAACCGTGTTATGCAGTTTGTTGTCGCCCATGGCAACCATGGTGGGCTGTCATTGTTCTGTGGATTACAAGTGTCCAATGACTGTGTTTATGCATCCTGCTAACCTCAGTGGAGAATGCATTAATTCACCTGCTGTCGTCATCCATAGCAACCGGGGCAAGTTACTATGTTCCTGTCATCTTTATGTGTCTCAGTCACCCAACAATGGCTGAGGCTAAAGATTGTCCAGTACAAACTCCTGCTAAAATCAGTGGGACATGTGTTACACCCTTTGCTGTTGCCCATAGCAACTACCACGAGTCATCACTACTATCAACACCCAGTTGTCTAATCAGTGCTCGGACCAAGTGTTATGCCCAGACAAGTCCTGCAAATGTCACTACAGATGGACTGTTTGTGTGTTCTTGTCCAGAATCTACTCCTGCACAGTTCAGTTTGGCTGTGAAGGGGTTACAGCCAGCACGGGAACAGTCCTGTTTATCAGAGCTGCTGGTACCAGAGTGTCTGGTTGAGGGGAGGAGTTACAGTTCAAGGTAAGTCCAGTACACCGAACACATGGAAATGAGAGAGAGAGGAGCAACAAGGCGGGTCACCTGCAAACATGCAGTAAGGTTCCAAACTTGCCTGGGATGCAGAGATCAGTGCTAGAATGTCAGATGGTGGATTGTGTGTTTGGAACACTGGAAGGACTCGCTCTCAACATGATCAGTGTTTGTGCCTGCTGTGAATGCAAAAGACCCACCACAGCTATTGTGGCTTGGCTGAAGTGAGGGCACTCTGATAAGCCACTGGTGAAGTTGGTGCCCAATGACCTGCCACCAGTCACATACACAGTGGATCTAAAATCAGGAATGTGCATTGAGTGGAGAGAGGAATCCTGGTCAGCTGGAGGAGATCAAGAGGTGTGCAATCTGTTAGGCATCTGCCACTACTACTCTGGAAGAGGCCGGAGGTTTGCAGCGGTTCAGAGCTGGGAAGTGGATATAGAGCGGGGTCAAGTCCCAGGACAGAGATTCCCCCATGAAGATGCAGTAAAAAACTATGAAGAGAAACCAACCAGGAGTATATAGCTGGCAATCCTTGCCACATCCCAAATAAAGAGAAACTTTAAAAATAAGGGTGCCCCAGGGATTTTATGGGCAAGGAAGGTAGGCCAGAATGACAAGGAGTAATATCGTAAAAAAGTATAAATTTATTGAATATAAATATATATTAAAAATGCACAAGTAGGTACACCTAAAAACAATGCATTTAAACATGGTCAAATAGAACAGCAACTGAATACTGGAACACACTAGCCTCACAAGTGGAGGTTACAGTGAATGTGTGGTCACAGATAATCCCAACATGTTTTGGAGATGGAGGGTGTAAGTAGTCAATTCCTTCTTCAAAAAAAAAAACCCTGAAGAAGGAATTGACTGCTCCCGAAAAAACGTCCATTTTAAAACTTTTTTTTGCATTGATACCCAGGACCCAGGTCCCAGGTCCCCAAACACTTTTTAGGACAATACCATGCAAATTAGCCTTTAAAATTAGCACTTTTGATTTCAAACGTTCGAGTCCCATAGACTTCAATGGGGTTCTAACGTTCATGCAAAGTTTTGGTCTGTTCGCAAGTTCTGGTGCAACCTGAACCGGGGGGTGTTCGGCTCATCCCTACTCACAGCATGACAGAATTCTGTGGTTAGGCATGGGATGACGTTGCATTCATACTCCTAAGAGTATTTGGTCATAATGTATTTGTCAATCTGAATTGACCTTTTTGCATTCTGGCCTGCCCAAGTGGCTAAAAAAAAAGAAAGGGTCACTCATATATTAACACATTAATGACAGTTGAGGAACACATCAAGGAAGATTCCAATCTTCTTGCATCATATGGTGCTGCCAATGCTGGAGCACCTGCAGCAACCTGAGCCAATATTCTTTCACTTTTTGCCACACCCTTAATCACCACTCTATTTTTCATTTTTTCCAAAAAACCAAGGTAACCTCACTGCCCTGTTGTGTAACACATTCCCTCTAATACACCTTCATCACTTCATCACTCCCTTGGATTTTATTATCATCAACTTCTTTATTCACCCCCTTACTCACACCCTGCATTGTTTGATTTCCAATAAAATCATTGCAGGGTCTGCACAGTCAACCTCCTTGTTGGCTTACCTTCCTTACCCATGAAGATGAAGTACACCCATGGTAGAGGCTGGAAACCTACCACCATTCACAATCCAAGAAGAAACACTGCTGAGAGGTTGGTGCCCACCAGTGCTGTTCAACAGGAGCAGGCAGAGGTATCAGAGAAGTTGTCTGTTTCAGTGCACACAGTCACCCATGTGTGGAGGGAGCCAGATTAAGGGGATTTCTCTTCAGGTGAGCTGGTGGGGAGTGACAGTGGTAGGAAGATCACTCTTGCTGGAAGCAGAGTTTGGGCCCCTGGAAGCAGATGTGGAGTGGTCTCCAGAGAGTGAGTCTGAAAAGGGATGGGACTTAGGGGACACTCAGGAAGTCAGAGATCTGCAGGCAGAACTATCCGAAGGGGGGGTAGTACAGTTGGAGAGTCTGTTACCCCTGAAAAGGCATAATGGGCAACGGAAATGGATCAGCTGTTGTCCTGTGCTTATGGACTGAAATTAGACTGGGCCTATGCCCAACATCAGGCCCAGGCGGGACCATCGAGCACCTGAGGGAGGACAGAGGCCCAGAACACAGCCTACAAACTTTGGATCACCCTGTCTCCACAGGCATGTGTTCTCCCAGGGCAAGGCAAGTTAACCACCGCCATATAGCAGAATGATAGCTGCAAAGTGGTTTCAATACCCTGACTGGACATCATATGACGTCCTCAGGATATTAAGCCGCTGCGCGCCCCCGGGGGCACGCATCACGGCGATCGTTGTGGCGATGTGTCAGTCTGACACACTGCAAATCCGACTCTAGGTAAAGAGTCTCTGATGGAGACTCTTTACCACGTGATCAGCCGTGTCCAATCATGGCTTATCGCGATGTAAATAGGAAGAGCCGGTGATCGGCTTTTCCTCACTCGTGTCTGACAGACGTGAGTAGAGGCGAGCCGATCGGCTGCTCTCCTGACAGGGGGGTCTGTGCTGATTGTTTATCAGCACAGCCCCCCCCTCGGATCCCACCCAGGACCACCATCATGCCGCCCAGGACCACCAATGGCCATCCACACTGGACCACCAGGTATGCCCCCCTAGACCCCCATGGAAATACTAATTTGTGCCCAGGCAGCTGCCAATCAATGCCCAGGCAGCTGCCAATCAGTGCCCACTCACAATGCCTACCACTGTCAGTGCCACCAGGGATGCCTATCAGTGCCTCATATCAGTGCTGCATATCAGTGCCCATCAGTTCCACGTATCAATGCCCATCAGTGCCCAGCTGTGCCGCCTATCAGGGCCCAGCAGTGCCGCCTATCAGTGCCAATCAGTGCCCAGCAGTGCCGCCTATCAGTGCCACACATAAGAACCCATCTTTGCAGCCTTTCAGTGCCCATCAGTCTCACCTATCAGTGCCCATCAGTGCCCACCAGTGCCACCCAGTGCCACCCATGAATGCCCATCAGTGCTGCCTGTCAATGCCCATCAGTGCTGCATATCAGTGCCACCCATCAGTGCCGCCTACCAGTGGCCATCAGTGCTGCATATCAGTGCCCATTGTCATTACCCATCAGTGCCCGCTCATTGGTGCCACCTCATTGGTGCCACCTTATTAGTGCCTGTCAGTGCCGCCTTATCAGTTCCCATCAGTGAAAGGGAAAACTTACTTATTTACAAAATTTTATAACAGAAACAAAAGCAAAACTTTTATTTTTTTTTTTTTAATTTACTTTGTGACATCTCAATATCTACCCAACTCCCATTCCTTACTGTGCATCCAATCTGTTATCCGTGAAATAGTGATTGCCTGATAATATTTCTTAACCACTTAACCACTAAATTTTGTACCTGGGGGGTGTCTATAGTATGCCTGTAAAGTGGTGCATGTTTCCCGTATTTAGAACAGTCTGACAGCAAAATGTCATTTCTAAAGGAAAAAAGGTAATTTAAAATTACTCGCGGCTATAATGAATTGTCGGTCCGACAATACACATAAAAGTTCATTGATAAAAACGGCATGGAATTTTACCACAGGGGAACCCCAAACCAAATTTTTTTTAAAAAGATGTGTGGGGGTCCCCCTAAATTCCATACCAGGCCCTTCAGGTCTGGTATGGATTTTAAGGGGAAACCCGTGCCCAATTTAAAAAAAAAAATTGGTCCCCCCAAAAAGCCATACCAGACCCTTATCTGAGCATGCAACCTGGCAGGCTGCAGGAAAAGAGGGGGGGATGAGAGAGCGCCCCCCCCTCCTGAACCGTACCAGGCCACATGCCCTTAACATTGGGAGGGTGCTTTGGGGTCCCCCCTAAAGAAGTTAGAAGAAAGAAGATAGAAGAAATAAAGGAATTGTCAAATACTATCTCTTGTCATTTTTAACATTTTTGACAGTTTTCTTGTGAAATGGTAGGGGTACTCTTGTACCCCCTTACCATTTCACACAGGGGGGAGGGCCGGGATCTGGGGGTCCCCTTGTTAAAGGGGGCTTCCAGATTCCGATAAGCCCCCCGCCCGCAGACCCCCACAACCACCGGCCAAGGGTTGTGGGTATGAGGCCCTTGTCCTCATCAACATGGGGACAAGGTGCTTTAGTGGGGACCCCAAAGCACCCTCCCAATGTTGAGGGCATGTGGCCTGGTACGGTTCAGGAGGGGGGCGCTCTCTCGTCCCCCCCTCTTTTCCTGCGGCCTGCCAGGTTGCGTGCTCGGATAAGGGTCTGGTATGGATTTTTGGGGGGACCCCACGCCAATTTTTTTTTAATTTTGGCACGGGGTTCCCCTTAAAATCCATACCAGACCTGAAGGGTCTGGTAGGAATTTTGAGGGGGACCCCTACGTCATTTTTTTTTTAAATTTTGGCACGGGGTTCCCCTTAATATCCATACCAGACCTGAAGGGCCTGGTATTGAATTTAGGGAGACCTGCCACGTCATTTTTTTTTAAAGTTTGGTTCGGGGTTCCCCTGTGGGGAATTCCCATGCCTTTTTTATCAATGAACTTTTATGTGTATTGTCGGGAGACTCGGGACCGGCATTTCATTAATAGCCGCAAGTAGTTTTAAATGACTTTTTTGCCTTTGAAATGTCATTTTCCTGTCAGACTGTTCTAAACACGGGAAACATGCGCCCCTTTACAGGCATACTATAGACACCCCCCAGGTACGAAATTTAAAGGAATATTACACTTTTATTGTTTGACTTTAAGCATTATTAAAATCACTGCTCCCGAAAAAATGGCCATTTTTAAAACTTTTTTTTGCATTGATCCATGTTCCCTGGGGCAGGACCCGGGTCCCCAAACACTTTTTAGGACAATACCATGCATATTAGCCTTTAAAATGATCACTTTTGATTTCAAACGTTCGAGTCCCATAGACTTCAATGGGGTTCTAAAGTTCTTGCGAAGTTTTGGTCTGTTCGCAAGTTCTGGTGCAAACCGAACCGGGGGGTGTTCGGCTCATCCTTACTCAGCAGTTTCCTCCTTCTCTTGGGCAAACTCATCCCCAGGGCAGGACTTAGGGTGGTGGGGGCCCCTGGGCTTGAGTCACTTTCGGGCCCTACCCTTCTATACATATGCACAGCTCTATAAAACAGAAATAGAAAAGGACAAGGTGTGCCAGACTCAGTGCAGTATTAAAGAACTTCTGTTTAACTGGACAAGACAAAACAGCCAAATGGCTACTCACAAAAGTAGATAATATAAAGCGTATAAGTGGGGGATACTGTACTGGTATTTGTCCTGGGTCCACGATTAATAAAAGTAATAAAAATGGATAAAATGATAATTACCGTATTTATCGGCGTATAACACAAGCCGGTGTACAACACGCACCCCAAGTTTAGGAGGGAATTTTAAGGAAAAAAACATTTAGGAGGGTCAGTGTCAGTGTAGTCTTATCATTGTCAGTGTAGCCTTGCCCCAGTGTCATTTGCAGACTTGTCAGGGTAGCTTTCTAAATGGCGGCGGCTTTCGAAATGGGTGGGGCCGCTGGGCCCCCTATTGGCCGGGGCCTGTGGGCTTAAGCCCAGTCAAGCCCAATGGTAAGTCCAGCTCTGCTCATCCCAAAACACATACTTGGGTATCAGACTACCATCCCTTGGAAGCCACATTTAAAAAAAATTAATTAATCATCTTGTTCAATGTTTTTTTCAAACAATTCTCCCTATACTAACATCTTAGTATATACAAAAAGTGGTGAACACCTTTGTACGGAATAACAAAAAAGCATTGCTAGGGGTCTCTATACTAATGCATAAAGCCCCCAGATCCTACTTGGACATTGTCAATGCCTCTCCCAAACATGGGTTTCCACTTTAAAACTTTCTGGCTGTGACTACAAATTGATAGACTCAAACATTCCGCTTTCATTGCTAACCTTGCTAAACCCAGACTTCGACACATCCTTGTGGAGATGCTGGGGACTCAACTTGTTAGCTCAACTATTTGATCAGCAACAAATGCTTCCTTTCTAGACCCAACCAGAACCTTTGTCATTCCTCATAAAGACTTCTTTAAGTACCTACAAATCTGACACCTCTTGTCTCCCTTGAAAAGAGGGGATGACCTTCTCTTGAAATCAATCTACACACTATACATCTCGGAAAAACCTTCTAAATGAGGGATCTACCCTGCCAGACAAGCTCCTGGCCATGATTTCTTGGTAACATGACTGATGGCGCATACACACGAGCAGACTTTTCGTCGGACTGAACTTCGAAGGACTTTTCGACGGAGTTCTGACTTGCCTACACACAATCACACCAAAGTCCGATCCTTTTGAACGTGATGACATACGATCGGACTAGAATAAGGAAGTTCATAGCCAGTAGCCAATAGCTGCCATTGCGTAATTTTTGGTCCGTCGGACTAGCATACAGATGAACGGATTTTTCGATAGGAATCAAGTCCGTCGGAAAGATTTGAAATGTATTCTATTTCCAAGGTCCGTCATATTTTTAGGCAGAAAAGGTCCGATGAAGCCCACACACGATCGAATTGTCCGACGGATTTGTTCAGGTCGGACCTTTGATGCCGAAAAGTCCGGTCGTGTGTACGCGGCATTAGGAGTCCCGTATACAACTCAGCAATGGCAACAAACTCTTTACTGACCTAAAAAAATGTCCCGCTGTATCTCCCACTGGGAAACAGTACAAAAAATAATACATCAACATTAACAATAATACAACACCGCAAGTGTTACCCCATTGATATCTTGACACCCAATCCCGATTATGCTTGAGGAAATGCAGGTACATGGGATTCATCGTGGTGGTACTGCCCAAAGATCGTCTGGAATGAGGTATTCACCCTCATCTCATCTACCACTTGGGTGACTCACCCTCCATCACCAGAAACAGCTCTTTTCGGCATTGGTCTGGACAAATGGCCACATAAAGCCCAAGTCTTAATTTCCAATGTCCTAATTGCTACCAGAAGATCCCTGGCCAACACATGGAAATCAGACTGTGCTCCATCTCTCCTTGCAGTCTTAAGCCCCATACACACGATAGGACTTTGTACAAACTTTCCCTTGGATTTTTTGCCCAAAAGTTTGTCTTGCATACAGACGACAGGACTTTTCCAGCCAACTTTCACCATATCACGTGGTTTTTCAGCTCTTTACCACCACCCTTTGGTCAACTTGTGTATTGTTGTCTGATATTGTGTCAATCTTGCCACTTTTTTTTGGCGAGATTGACACCTTGCGAGCCGGGTTGACACTGGTGCGGGGATCCGATTTGGATCCCCGCCAATGCCAGGCACTTTTTTGGTATGAATCTTGAGGGGGAACTCCACACCAAATTTTAAATAAAAAACCAGCATGGGTTCCCCTCCAGGGGCATACCAGGCCCTTAGGTCTGGTATGGATATTAAGAGGAAACCCCTACGCCGAAAAAACGGCGTGGGGGTCCCCCCAAAATCCATACCAAACCCTTATCCGAGCACACAGCCCGGCCGGTCAGGAAAGGGGGTGGGGACGAACGAGCGCCGCCCCCCTCTGAGCCGTACCAGGCCGCATGCCCTCAACATGGGGGTGGGTGCTTTGGGGGAAGGGGGCGCCCTGCGGCCCACCCACCCCAAAGCACCTTGTCCCCATGTTGATGAGGACAAGGGCCTCTTCCCGACAACCCTGGCCGTTGGTTGTCGGGGTCTGCGGGCGGGGGGCTTATCGGAATCCGGGAGCCCCCTTTAATAAGGGGGCCCCCAGATCCCGGCCCCCCACCCTATGTGAATGAGTATGGGGTACATCGTACCCCTACCCATTCACCTAGGGAAAAAAGTGTCAATAAAACACAGTACACAGGTTTTTAAAGTAATTTATTAGGCAGCTCCGGGGTCTTCTTCCGACTTCGGGGGGTCCTCTTCCAACTTCGGGGGTCCTCTTCTCACTTCGGGGGTCCTCTTCCGACTTCGGGGCTCTCTCCGGCGTCCGCATCTTCTGCCGGCTCCACCGCTATCTTCTGGCGCTCTTTTGCCAGCGGTGGTCCGGACCTCTGGATCATCTTCTTCCTTCTTCTCTTCCAGAGATGTTGACATGATGCTCTCTCCAGCCAGAATGCTCTCTGTGTGCTCCGCAACTGACTTATATAGGCGGTGACCCTGCCCCCCTATGACATCACAGTCCCAGGGCATGCTGGGACTGTGAGGTCATAAGGGGGCATGGTCATGTCATCATATGGCCCATCCTCCACCTACCTGAAATGTGAGGCCCATCCTCCACCGACCTGAAATGTGAGGCCCATCCTCCACCTACCTGAAATGTGAGGCCCATCCCCCACCTACCTGAAATGTGAGGCCCATCCTCCACCTACCTGAAATGTGAGGCCCTTTCTCTACCTACCTGAAATGTGAGGCCCATCCCCCACCTACCTGAAATGTGAGACCCATCCCCCAGCTACCTGAAATGTGAGGCCCATCCTCCACCCACCTGAAATGTGAGGCCTGTCCCCCACCTACCTGAAATGTGAGGTCCATCCCCCACCTACCTGAAATGTGGCAACAGTCACCTCACCCACCACAAAATGCAGCAAGGGGGAGGGACTTACCAATATGCCATACATATACGTTACTAATTCCTCCCACAGACACCTCCTGCCCTCTGTTCATGATGGGGAAGTTTGTCATCCCCCCTCCCACAGTGTAAAGACCCAATGAAGAGTTTGTGGGAGGAGCTAATATTATAGAAGTCACACTATGATGGGCGACACAGGGGGTGGGGTTTTATATGGTGTCACCTTATGTTCCGCAGAGGAGCTCATACACATCCCGTGCTTCCCCTCCCCTGAGATCCTTCACCTGGGAAATATTCCCCTCCCCCACACATTTGGGTAGAAATTCACATCCAATGATGCAACAATGCATGAAGCCGGGATTCCGTGTTAGGTAATACGTTAGATTCTGCGTGTTCATGACATGGTGTGGTGTGCATGATGTCTCCAGCATTTCCCATACAGTCTCCATAAAGCCGACCACACACCATACATTCTGATTGTACGATCTCCATGAAGCTGACCACACACCATACAATCTGATTGTACAATCTCCATAAAGCTGACCACACACCATACAATCTGAATGTACAATCTCCTGAGTTGGTAGAAAAGACGGCTGTTTTGGGACAGATTGGTTTCAGTATCAGACGTGTAATCTGTTCTCGTTTCCTCCGCCATATTGGAGAAACAATTCTAAAGAGTCAAAGGAATGAAGGATTTCAGTGGTGAGGAGGTTCCTGGAAATTACCATCTGGGCGATATTTTCGAATGAGGCATCAAAATATAAACTTCCTCTTCTGGTGATTTATTGTACAAAACACACAGAAACACCCAACGTGGTTATTTCTGATGTTTAAAGAAAAACTGCGCTGGTCAAACAATAAACAAAAAAGGTGCAACTCAAGGTGAAATACACACCACACAGATTAGAAGCAAAAAGAAGCTGCGCTAACAGTAATAGTGAATGAATGAGATCTAATAGGCAAGTGCTAAAATGAATTAACCACTACACGCCCGCGCTATAGCCGAAAGACGGCTACAGTGCGGCGCTCAATTGCCGGGAGGGTGTCCCTGGATGTACTCCTGCTTACTCCCTCTCTGTGAGCTGCCGCGGGCGAGCATTGGGAAATTCTGTGTTGGACACAGCCAATCACAGATCGTGCTAAATGGCCAATCACAGTGGCCATTTAGCACTCGATCAGAGCTTCCAAACAGAGATGATCTCATATGTAAACATATGAGATCATCTCTCATTGCCGGCTCTCCCTCCTCACACAGAGTCTGTGTGTGAGGAGGGAGAGTGACTTGTGCTGCAGATCTGTGAGTGCCAACCGTTTAGAAGTGATTACAGTGAAAACAGTATAAATCAGAGCCCAAATAGTGCCCATTCAGTTCCACATTAGTGGCATTGGTGCTACAGTGTTCATCACTGTTAGTGTCACAGTTCCATCTGTCATCAGTGCCATCAGTCATCAGTGTCATCTGTCAGTGGCATCTGTCATCAGTGCCATCTGTCAGTGCCATCAGTCATCAGTGCTACCTGTCAGTGTCACCTGTCACATCAGTGCCACGTGTCATCAGTGCCACATCAGTGCCACATCATTGCCATATTTCATCAGTGCCACATCAGTGTCATGTGTCCTTAGTGCCACATCAGTGCCACATTTCATCAGTGCCATGTATCAGTGCCATCTGTCACCAGTGCCACATCAGTGCCATATGTCATCAGTGCCACATCAGTGCCATGTGTCCTCAGTGCAACATCAGTGTCACATGTCATCAATGCCACGTTCCAGTGCCATCTGTCACCAGTGCCACGAATTAGTGCCATCTGCCAGTGTCACGTGTCATTAGTGCCACATATCAGTGCCATCTGTCACCAGTGCCACACATGTGGTATCGCCATACTTAGGAGGAGTAACAGAATGCATTTTGTGGCATCATTTGTGGTATACACGTGCCATAGGAGAGAAATAACCTATTACAATGACAATTTTGTGGGGAAAAAAATTCTTCATTTTGCAAAGAAATCAAAAACCTCACCGTGCATCTTACTAAATACCTTGGAATGTCTACTTTCAAAAAGGGGTAATTTGGGGTGTATTTATGCTTTTCTGGCTTGTTCGGGTCGCAAGAAATGAGATAGGCTGCCAATACATCAAGTGTGATCATTTTTTTATGATTGGCACCATAGCTTGTAGACTCTATAACTTTCATACAGACCAAATAATATCCACTAATTTGGGTTATTTTTACCAAAGATATGTAGCAGTATAAATTGTGGCCAAAGTTTATGAAGAAAAATTAATAATTTGCAAAATGTTATCACAGAAACTAAGAAAAATTCTTTTTTTTTCAAAATTTTTGGCCTTTTTTCATTTATAGCGCAAAAAATAAAAACCCAGAGGTGATCAAATACCACCAAAGGAAAGCTCTATTTATATGAAAAAAAGGACAAAAAAATCATGTGGGTACAGTATTACATGACTGAGTAATTGTCATTCAAAGTGTGAGAGCACCGAAAGCTTAAAATTGGTCTGGCCAGGATGGGGGATTAAGTGCCCAGTAGGCAAGTGGTCAAACAAACATAAAAATAATCTCCAAAAAATAGACCAAGAAGGGAATCAAAAGGACAAACAGAGTTGATTCCAATCCAATAACCTGGCCTACGTAATAAAAAAAAAATTGAGAGACTGCGAACATAATGTGAATAACGTAAATGGTGCAACAAAAAATTGGTGAGTGAACCAATACTATGCCAAAAAATGGGTAAAAATAAATATAAAAGTACAAATAAAAATAAATTATAAAAATGCCAAATAGAAAGTCAACAGGATAGACCAATAAAGGTAAGTAAATAACAGTCTCTTCCAAGGTGCTTCCTGAAGGAGTGGGGAATGTTACCCAGTGAGAAGTCATTGAATGACAGTACAGATCAGAGGGAGAGGAGATTTATGATGATAAAAGTCATTCTGACAGGAAATAAAGACAGGCTCAATATAGCTGCTGCAGATTTAAAGAATTATATTGCAGAGGTGCAAGTTTGCAGAGAATTGAGGTCAGTTTCAGCACAGTTTACCCATGAAAAGAAAACACATAAAAGAATAATTGCCTTCAGACTCTCGCTCTCTAAGGCTCGATTCACACCTATGCATGTTGCTTTTGAGCGTTTTTGGAGGTTTTTTTTTTCATGCTTGGCACGTTTTTGAGCAGCGTTTTTGTAGCGTTTTTGCGGCGTTTTTGCCGCGTTTTTGCCGCGATTTGCGTTTTGCGTTTTTTTTTTTTTTTTTTTTTTTTTTCATTTTTTTTTACAGTCTTAAAAAAAAATTACAAAAAAAAAAAAAAAACGGCAAAAACGCACCAAAAACGCTGCAAAAACGCTGCAAAAACGGTGCACTTGCGTTTTTGATGCTTGTCCATTGAAATCCATTACATGCAAAACGCTGCTTTTTGCATGAAAAAAAGTCCCCGACCCTTTCCAAAAACGCAGAGATACAAAAAAGCATTGATGTGAACATGTTCCATAGGAACCCATGTTAAAAGATTCCCATGCATTTCTGCAAAATGCAAAATGCATCAAAAAACGCGCTAGTGTGAATGGAGCCTAAGGCTCCATTCACACCTATGCATGTTGCTTTTGAGCGTTTTTGGAGGTTTTTTTTTCATGCTTGCCACGTTTTTGAGCCGCGTTTTTGCCGCGTTTTTGCGGCGTTTTTGCCGCGTTTTTGCCGCGATTTGCGTTTTGCGTTTTTTTTTTTTTTTTTTTTTTTCATTTTTTTTTACAGTCTTAAAAAAAAATTACAAAAAAAAAAAAATATATAAAAAAAAAAAAAAAACGGCAAAAACGCACCAAAAACGCATCAAAAACGCATCAAAAACGCTGCAAAAACGCAGCACTTGCGTTTTTGATGCTTGTCCATTGAAAACCATTACATGCAAAACGCTGCTTTTTGCATGAAAAAAAGTCCCCGACCCTTTCCAAAAACGCTGAGATACAAAAAAGCATTGATGTGAACATGTTCCATAGGAACCCATGTTAAAAAATTCCCGTGCATTTCTGCAAAATGCAAAATGCATCAAAAAACGCGCTAGTGTGAATGGGGCCTAATTGAAGCTCCATAAAACGCTGTAAGAACAGAGAACTCAGAAAGGAGTAGTGGAGGAACGCTTGGCTCGTCAGCCACCGGAGATGTCTGGAGGTTTAAAGGCCCAGGCTGGGTATCAGCCACAAACTCTGACAGCTTGTTCAGCTGGTAAGCCTTCAATTTATCTTGTGGTGGATTCACAGTGTCCTTTTTGATTATAGAAGACTTCTCACTGTCCTCAACATTCACTCCCCTTCAGGAAGCACCTTGGAAGAGACTGTTATTTACTTACCATCATTGGTTTATCCTGTTGACTTTCTAGTTGGCATTTTTATAATTGATTTTTATTTGTACTTTTATATTTATTTTTACCCATTTTTTGGCATAGTATTGGTTTACTCACCAATTTTTGTTGCACCATTTACATTATTCACATTACATTGGCAGTCTCTCAATTTTGTTTTATTAAGTAGGTCAGGTTATTGGATTGGAATCAACTCTGTTTGTCCTTTTGATTCCCTTCTTGGTCTATTTTTTGGAGATTATTTTTATGTTTGTGTAATTTTAATTAATTTTATCACTTGGCTATTAGATCTCACTCATTCACTATTACTATTAGCGCAGGTTCTTTTTTCTTCTTATCTGTGTGGTTATTTCTGAGCATATTAAACACGAGGCAGTTCTGGGGACCCCCTTGTCTCGGCTGGACCGACTCTCGGTGATGGACAGACTAACGATGATGGATGTAATTGAATGTTCTCCAGAGTTAGATGGCAAACTTCCTGGCATTAGGGTCGGCGAGTTTCCAACCCATCCTGACATCCAAGGCAATGGATTTGGAGATGAGGAGCCATGAAGTTACATTGTCTGCTACCGGGACGCACACAGAACCAAAATCCTCAATGGGGTTCCTCTCTTCTCTTAGGCCCCATTCACACTAGCGCGTTTTTTGATGCATTTTGCATTTTGCAGAAATGCACGGGAATTTTTTAACATGGGTTCCTATGGAACATGTTCACATCAATGCTTTTTTGTATCTCCGCGTTTTTGGAAAGGGTCGGGGACTTTTTCTCATGCAAAATGCAGCGTTTTGCATGTAATGGTTTTCAATGGACAAGCATCAAAAACGCAAGTGCACCTTTTTTGCAGCGTTTTTGATGCGTTTTTGATGCGTTTTTGGTGCGTTTTTGCCGTTTTTTTTTTTTTGTTTTTTTTTGTAATTTTTTTTTGTAATTTTTTTGTAAGACTGTAAAAAAAAATGAAAAAAAAAAAAAAAAAAAAAAACGCAAAACGCAAATCGCGGCAAAATCGCGGCAAAATCGCGGCAAAAACGCGGCAAAAACGCGGCTCAAAAACGCGGCAAGCATGAAAAAAAAACCTCCAAAAACGCTCAAAAGCAACATGCATAGGTGTGAATCCAGCCTGAGGCTGGATTCACACCT
This sequence comes from Aquarana catesbeiana, assembly GCF_042186555.1. Classification (NCBI taxonomy): domain Eukaryota; kingdom Metazoa; phylum Chordata; class Amphibia; order Anura; family Ranidae; genus Aquarana; species Aquarana catesbeiana. The sequence continues at coordinate 735,551,464 of NC_133326.1, read as the reverse complement.
ATGCATTTTTAGTGCTTTTTGCATTTTGCAGATTTGCACTACAGAACGTGTTCCATAGGAAACCATGTTAAATGGATTGTAGTGCAAATCTGCAAAATGCAAAAAGCACTAAAAATGCATTGGTGTGAATCCAGCCTTAGGCTCCATTCACACTAATGCGTTTTTTGAAGCATTTTGCATTTTGCAGAAATGCATGGGAATTTTTTAACATGGGTTCCTATGGAACATGTTCACATCAATGCATTTTTGTGCCTCTGCATTTTTGGAAAGGGTCGAGGACTTTTTTAAATGCAAAATGCAGCGTTTTGCATGTAATAGAATTCAATGGACCCGCATCCAAAAATGCAAGTACCGCGTTTCTACCGCGTTTTTGCCGCATTTTGTGTTTTGCATTTTTTTTTTCCTTTCATTTTTTAATACTGTATACAGTATATTAAAAAAAAAAACGCAAAACGCTGCAAAAACGCATGTTCAAAAACGCGGCAAGCACCCCAAAAAACACTGCAGAAACGCTCAAAAGCAACATGCATAGGTGTGAATCGAGCCTAAGAGATGATGTCACTTCCTGTCTATTAAAATTAAGTATATCGCTCTAATGGGACCCCAGATAGCAGTACAAACTGACAGGGGTTCTAATCCTCTCCTCTCTATCCACAACTATGAAAATCAAACCGTATACATCTGGGTATATACTTTCCATATATATACTGTATAAATTTCTTCCACAGCAGGATATACATGAAACTACAATATGCCTACCAAGACAGCATCTTTAGAGACTTTATATAAGGCAAATTATATCCCAATACTCAATAAGGTTAAAGAACAACTAAACTATCTGAGACATAAACATCTCTCTTGGCTAGGGAGAATAAATGCATTAAAATGATTATTCTGCCAAAATGAAATATATAAATATATATAATATATATATTTCAAATGATTCCAATAACATTACCTCAGGAATACTTTAGGAAATTAAGATCTATAGTGGTAAAATATATATGGGCGCATAAACGTCCTAGAATTTCATAGGCAACGCTGGTAAAAGATAAAAAAGACAGGGGGACCAAAAGCACCGGATTTTTTTTTACTACTTGCTGCCCGCGCTATAGCCGAAAGATGGCTGCAGCGCAGGCCTTAATTGCCGGGAGGGCATCCATGGACGTCCTCCCGAGCAAGCGATGTCTGCACATCCCTGCGGGTCACGCGGTGGGCTCTGCGATCACCGAGTCTATGAGACTTGGCTGATCACAGATTGGAGTACCAAAGTACCACGGAGTACCTTACCACATGATCAACTGTCAGCCAATTACCACTGATCACGTGATGTAAACAGAAGCTCGGTAATCTGTATTTTTTTTGATCACCGGCTTCTGTCAGAGGGACATTGGTCTCTCACACAGAAATCCACGGCTGCATTTTCTGTGCCCACCAGTGTCAGCTGCCAGTGCCCACAGTGCCACCTACCAGTGCCACAGTGCCACCCATCAATGCCCACCAGTGCTGCCAATCAATGCCCATCAGTGTCTCATAATCAATGCCACAGATCAGTGCTGCCTATCAGTGTCACCTACCAGTGCCTACCAGTGCCCATCAGTGCCGCCTCATCAGTGCTTATTAGGGATGATCTTGATGTTCGGGTTGAACATATGTTCGACTCGAACATTGGGTGTTCACTCGTTCACCGGAGAACGAACATTATGGGGTGTTTGCGGCAATTTTGAGCATTGCAGAATGCCCCATAATGCACTGCGAGACCGCAGTGCATTGCTGTATGATGATTGGCCAAAGCATGCACCTGACCTGCATGCTTTGGTCAATCCCAGAGCCCTCTGCTAAGAGAGCCATAATTGGCCAAAGGCAGGGTGCCTTTGGCCAATCATGGCTCAGGGGGACTAAGTCCACGCCAAACACTATATAAGGCTGCTTACACAGCAGCCCTGTGTAGTGTTGTTGGTGTGGACGGAGAGATAGCGTGGTTTAGATTAACCACCTCAATACAATGCACTTACACCCCCTTCCTGCCCAGACCAATTTTCAGCTTTCAGCGCTCTCAGAGTTTGAATGACAATTACTCAGTTATGCAACACTGTACTCGTATGAAACTTCCATCATTTTTTTCACACAAATAGAGCTTTCTTTTGGTGGTATTTAATCACTAGTGGGTTTTTTATTTTTAGTGCTATAAATAAAAAAGTTCATACATTTTGTGAAAAATGCCTTTTTCTTTGTTTCTGTCATAACATTTTGCTAATTAGTTGCTTATAGTCATAAATTTTGGCCAAAATGTATACTGCTACATATCTTTGGTAAAAATAACCCAAATTAGTGTATATTATTTGGCCTTTGTGAAAGTTATAGAGTCTACAAACTATGGTGCAAATCACTGAAAATTGATCACATCTGATCAGGCCTTCAGTATATCAGGTGAATCTCATTTCTTGAGACACTAACAAGTCAGGAAATTACAAATACCCCCCAAATGACCCCTTTTTAGAAAGTAGACATTCCAAGGTATTAAGTAAGTAGTGTGGTGAGTTTTTTTAAGTTTTTTCCACACAATTCTTAGCAAAATTAAGATTTTTTTAATTTATTTTTTTTTACAAAATTGTCATATTATCAGGTTATTTCTCACCCACAGCATATGCATACAACAAATTAAACCCCAAAATACAATCTGCTACTCTTCCCGAGTATGGCGATACCACATGTGTGAGACTTTTACACAGCCTGGCCACATACAGAGGCCCAACATTGAGGTGGCCCCTTCAGGCGTTCTATGAACATAAATGACATATCTCATTTCTCAACCACCTATTACACTTTTGAAGGCCCTGGAGCACCAGGACATGGAATTGCCCACAAAATGACCCCATTTTGGAAAGAAAATACCCCAATGTATAATCTATGAGGCATAATGAGTATTTTGAACGGTTCGTTTTTTTCCAGAAGTTTTTGGAAAATGTGGAAAAAAATTAAAACGCATTTTTTTTTACAATTACACATCTCATTTCATTCCTACCTATCACACTTTTGAAGGTCATTGAGCACCAGGACAGTGGAATTAACCACAAAATGACCCCATTTTGGAAAGCAAACACCCCAGCATATATTCTATGAGGCATGGGCTGTAAATAGGTATTCGGGTACTCTGATGGGCTGCAGATAGGTACTCGGGTACTCTGATGGGCTTGAGACAGGTACTCGGGTAACTTGATGAGCTGCAGACAGGTACTAGGTTACTCTGATGGCCTGGTGACAGGTACTCGGTTACTCTGATGGGCTGGTGACAGGTACTTGGGTACTCTGATGGCCTGGTGACAGGTACTCGGGCATTCTGATGGCCTGGTGACAGGTACTCGGGTACTCTGATGGGTTACAGATAGATACTTGGGTACTCTGATGGGCTGGTGACTGGTATTCGGGTACTCTGTAGGACGGTGACAGGTACTCAGGTACTCGATACTCATATGAACTGTGACAGGTACTCATATGGACTGTGACAGGTAGTCAGGTACTCAAGCACTCATATGGACTGTGACAGGTACTCAGGTACTCCTATGGACTGTAACAGGTACTCAGGCACTTGGGTACTCATATGATTTTTGACGGGTACTCAGATGAACTGTGAAAGGTACTCGGGTACTCAGATGGACTGTGACAGGTACTCGGGTACTTCTGATGGACTGTGACAGGTACTCCAGTACTCTGATGGACTGTGACAGGTACTCGGATGGACTGTGACAGGTACTTGGGTACTCTGATGGACTGTGACAGGTACTCGGGTACTCAGATGAACTGTGACAGGTACTCATATGGACTGACAGGTACTCAGATGAACTGTGACAGGTACTTTGATGGGTGGTGACAGGTCCTCTTTATTGGGGGGGCAATCAGTGTGATTGATGTACACTGTAAGCGTTAATGAGATGTGTGTGAGGAAGAGAACCCGGTAACATCTCATTACCGCGGTTTGTTGACATTTAGTGATCGGCTGTGAAAGGATCGAGCGCATGCGCCGTGCAAAGTGGGGCGGTGCCAATGGCTGTTCACCCCCTTCGGTGGCGAGCGGTGTCTCCGTGACATGGCCAACATATGACGGCCGGCGGGCGGCAAGCGGTTAAGCAGGCAGGTTATTCAGTTACTGATAGTGTATTTGAGTATATATATATATATATATATATATATATATATATATATATATATATATATATATATATATACTCTGCATCCAGTGTAGCCTATATCTACAGTGCAGCCGTAGTGCAGTTGCTACTACTTTTCTGATGGTATACACAGTACACAATACAGTGGAGCAGTAGTACAGTGCTACTACTTTTCTGGTGGTGTACACTGTACACAATACAGTGCAGCCATAGTGCAGTTGCTACTACACTTCTGGTGGTGTACACAGTACACAATACAGTGCAACCGTAGTACAGCTGCTACTACTTTTGGGCCGTGGGGCGCGCTTGTCCTTTTTTCTGCTGCTGGCTGTGTTATTAGGCCAGAACATGCAGAAGAGTTGGTGGAGTGGATAACAAAGCCGTCCTAATCCTCCTCATCCTCTGTCACCCAGGCTCAGAGTAGTTTACCTTCCAATGCAGCTTCCAAAGTGGTCTATTCCACTGGATCCTTGTCCACAGTCACTCCTTCCATAGCCCCACCATCATGCACAGAGGAGTCCCCCAAACTATTTGACCACAGTGTCGGGGTACATGCTGCTGGAGGATACACAGCGATTTGAAGGCTCCAATATTGGTCCCGGGGTTGAGGAAGGGAGTAACGTGAGCAGAGAGAGGGGGTACCCAAGAAGGACAAGAAACTGGCAGTCATGTTCCCCCAGCTGCAGCATATTGCCAAGTTTGCTCCAGTGACGAGGAGGGAGTGGATGATGAGATTACTCACTCTACTTGGGTGCCTGATAGAAGAGAGGAGGAGGCACAACTCCAATGAGGCAGGATGTCCTCTAGAGGGCAGCTTAAGGTCAGCCAACCTATTAAATCACACTGCAGAGGTGCAGGGCGCTGCTGACTCCCCCACTGATTTTGAAAAGTTCCTTGTGTTGGCCTTTTTTGACACGTGTGCAGCAAATTGTCTGAAGCGGATCAAGCGTGTCCAGAACAGCAGCCTCTTGGGCACCACATGCTTGACCAGACCAGACTGCCATGCAGTCCATTGGCAACAGCACTTGAAAGACCCGCATCAAAGAAAAAGGCGGACTCCTCATCTGGGATCTCCAACCCCACTATACCTCCAGTCCTCCCAAAAACCTGCACTGATAGGAATGAAGGTATAGCAATAGGTGTCCCAACTACTTGCAGCCAATCTGCTAGCAGTACACCACCATCTGATTTTAGCAGGCAAATTTTCCTACCCCAGTTGCTAAACCATAAAAAGAAATTCAGTCCCAGCGATCCACATGCTCAGTGTCCAAAATGCCATTTATTTTCACGGAAGACCATTCTGGCTCTCTATCAGCATCTGGAAGGCAATGTTTTGGCCTCGTTGGACAGGGCGGTCAGCAGTAAGGTGCATAATACCGCTGACTCATGGTCCAGCAGGCATGAGCAGGGACGTTACCTTTCCTTCATGACACACTGGGTAACTGCTGGCAGCTGGGAAGGATGCAGGACAGGGTTCAGTATTGTTGGAGCTTGTTCCGCCACCACACCCTCAAAATACTGGTAGTGGTGATTCTGCCACACCTCTCTCCTCTTCTTCTTCCTCTATGGCCTCTTCTGCAAATTTGTCCTCTGAACCAACGGTGCTCCATAAGCGTTCAAGGGGGTACACAAGCATTCAGCCAAAAAGATGCCATGCGGTGCTTGAGTTGATCTGCCTAGGGGACAGGAGCCACACTAGGGCAGAGATTCTGTCAGCTCTGCAGGGGCAGGCTCAGAGGTGGTTGACGCCACGCCAGCTTCAGCCAGGAATAGTTGTATGCGACAATGGCACCAACCTTCTCTCTGCCCTCCGACAGGGACACTTAACCCATGTTCCATGTTTGGCACACATCCTGAATTTGGTGGTGTAGCGGTTATTGAGCAGGTACCCAGGCTTACAGGATCTCCTGAGGCAGCCTGTGGTCATTTCTGCCGGTCATACAATGCCAGTGCTCAGCTGGCTGACATTCAAAGGGAATGCAACATGCCCACCAGGTGGAACTCAATGTTGGCAATGCTGTACACGCAGCAGAGGGCCATCAATGAGTACCTGTGTGAGTATGACACCAGTACAGGGTCAGGGGAGCTTGGCTTCTTTCTGCCATGCCAGTGGCTACTGATCAAGGATGCATGCACTGTCCTGTCACCATTTGAGGAGGCTACAAGGATGGTGAGCAGTGACAATGCATGCATTAGTGATACTGTCCCTCTTGTCTTTCTGTTGGAGCACACACTTCGTGGAATAATGGACAGGGCACTTGAGGCAGAACAGTGGGAGGAAGAGGAGGACTTCCTTACCTCTCAAGGCCCCCTTTATCCAGATAGTATTCCTGCAGGCCTGCCAAACACATAGGAACAAGAGGAGGAGGAGGATTGTGTCAGCATGGACATGGAGTATAACACTCAGCAGCAGCCTTCAAGGGATGGTTTTCAATCCCCAAAAACCCAAGGAGTTGTACGTGGCTGGGAGGAGGTTGTTATGGATCATGTGATCCTTAGTGACCCAGAGGAATCGAATGTCTCTGCAAACTTGTCCGATCGGAGCGTGTTGTCGGAAATTCCGACCGTGTGTGGGCTCCATCGGACATTTTCCATCGGATTTTCCGACACACAAAGTTGGAGAGCAGGAGATAAAATTTTCCGACAACAAAATCCGTTGTCGGAAATTCCGATCGTGTGTACACAAATCCGACGGACAAAGTGCCACGCATGCTCAGAATAAATAAAGAGATGAAAGCTATTGGCCACTGCCCCGTTTATAGTCCCGACGTACATGTTTTACGTCACCGCGTTTAAAATGATCGGATTTTCCGACAACTTTGTGTGACCATGTGTATGCAACACAAGTTTGAGCCAACATCCGTCGGAGAAAATCCTAGGATTTTGTTGTCGGAATGTCCGAACAAAGTCCGACCGTGTGTACGGGGCATTAGGCTGCATGGCCTCCCTGATTTTGCAAAGCCTGCGAAAGGACCCTAGGATTCGGGCTATCAAGGAGAGGGATCATTATTGACTGGCAACCCATCTTGATCCATGTTACAAGGGTAAGGTTGCAGAAATCATCCTGCCTTCGCAGAGGGAGCAGAGGATGAATCATCTGCAGGAGGCCTTTAAGAAAGGTTTGTGCAATGCATTTCCAGACCCTGGGAGGTTACTATTTCCTGGTGCTGGACAACGTGTTGCTGAGGCTTCGTTCAGTCAAAGGAAGAGTGGTGGAGATGGTGGCCAGCAGACCGATGCCTTTAGACAATTTTTCAGTCCTCAACACCAAGGTCTGATTGGTTCAAGCAACCATCGCCAGCATCTGCATTACATGGTGCAGGAATATCTATGGGCAAGTGCAGACTTGGAGACCTTTCCAACAGACCATCCACTGGGTTACTAGGACTTGACGATGGACCACTGGCAAGAACTTGCTCAACATGCAATTGAGCTACTGGCCTGTCCTGCATTCAGCATTCTTTCGGAATGCATATTCAGTGCTGCTGGAGGGTTTGTAACAGATCATAGAGTGCACCTGTCCACAGACTCCATTGATAGGCTCACATTCTCAGTCTTGGATCAGCAGCTATCAAGCACCTGATGCTGATGTAACTTTTTGAATTTTCTATGGATGTGGGATCCATTGAAGACTGCCTATGCTGAGTAACTATCCTATTTCTCCTCAATCTTGATGATGCTAGCTTCCAACTTTTGGTTTAGGGCACCACCACCACTGTCTAAGGCCCAATTTTTCTTCCCCTGTTTAACAGGGGCATGTAATTACAATTTTTGATGTAATATTTCACAGCAGGGCCTGTTCCTGCACCCACCAAGAGTAACTGTGAGGGCTTACAGTGTTGTGACACCACCACCAACACCTAAGGCCCAATTTTCTGCAGAGTATATAGGGCAGGCCGTATAGTATATATACTGCTTTTCAGATTATATAGTGCCTGGGGGCCTGAGGGACCCCCACGCCATTTTTTAAAAAATTAATTAATTCATATCCATACCAGACCCAAAGGGCCCGGTAATGGACTGGGGGGGACCCATGCCGTTTTTCTGAATGATTTTCATCTATATTGCCGGGACCCGACAATTCATTATAGCCGCAAGCAGTTTTAAATGACTTTTTTTTCCTTTAGAAATGTCATTTTGCTGTGGTATTGTTCTAAACATGGGAAAACTGTGCCACTTTACAGGTATACTATAGACACCCCGCAGGCACAATATTTAAAGGAATATTTCATTTTTATTGTTTCAGTTTAAGCATTATTAAAATCACTGCTCCCAAAAATACGGCCCTTTTTAAAACTTTTTTTTTGCATTGATACATGTCCCCTGGGGCAGGACCCGGGTCCCCAAAAACTTTTTATGACAATAACTTGCATATAAGCCTTTAAAATTAGCACTTTTGATTTTTCACGTTCATGTCCCGTAGGCTTTAATGGTGTTCGCGTGTTAGAACAAAGTTTTTGCCTGTTCGCATGTTCTGCTGCAAACTGAACCAGGGGGTGTTTGGCTCATCCCCAGTGCTTATCAGTGCCACCTATCAGTGCCCATTAGGGCCACCTTATTGGTGCCCATCAGTGTCCATCAGTGCCGCCTATCAGTGCCCATCAGTGCCCATCAGTGCCGACTATCCATGCCCATTAGGGATGGGCTTTATGTTCGGGTCGAACATGAGCTTGACTCGAACATTGGCTGTTCTCCAGTTCGCCGAACAGCGAACAATTTGGGGTGTTTGTGGCAAATTTGAAAGCTGCAGAACATCCTTTAAAAGTCTATGGGAGAAATCAAAAGTGCTAATTTTAAAGGCTTATATGCATGATATTGTCATAAAAAGTATTTGGGGACCCGGGTCCTGCCCCAGGGGACATGTATCAATGCAAAATAAATTTTAAGTCTTAAAGTGAAACAATAAAAGTGAAATATTCCTTTAAATTTCGTACCTTGGGGGGTGTCTATAGTATGCCTGTAAAGGGGCTTTTTTCCCCCGTGTTTAGAATAGTCTGACAGCAAAATGATATTTCTAAAGGGAAAAAAAAGTCATGAAGTAATAGCGGTGTCGGCTATAGTGAATTGTCTATGGGAGAAATCAAAAGTGCTAATTTTAAGAGTTAATATGCAAGTTATTTCATAAAAAGTGTTTGGGACCCTGGGTCCTGCCCCAGGGGACATGTATCAATGCAAAACAAGTTTTAAAAACTGATGTTTTTTTGGGAGCAGTGATTTTATTAATGCTTAAAGTGAAACAATAAAAGTGATATATTCCTTTAAATTTCGTACCTGGGGGGTGTCTATAGTATGCCTGTAAAGGGGCGCATGTTTCCTGTATTTAGAACAGTCTGACAGCAAAATTACATTTGTAAAGGAAAAAAAGTCATTTAAAACTACTGGTGGCTATAATGAATTGTTGGTCCGACAATACACATAAAAGTTCATTGATAAAAACTGCATGGGATTTCCCCACAGGGGAACCCCGAACCAAAATTAAAAAACAAAAATGCGTGAGGTACCCCTAAATTCCATTCCTGAAAGATCTGGTATGGATATTAAGCGGAACCCCGCGCCAATATTTTAAACAAAATGGCGTGAGGTCCCCCCAAAAATCCATACCAGACCCTTATCCGAGCATGCAACCTGGCAGGCCGCAGGAAAAGAGGGGGGACGAGAGAGCACCCCCCCTCCTGAACCATACCAGGCCACATGCCCTCAACATTGGGAGGGTGCTTTGGGGTAGTCCCCAAAGCATCTTGTCCCCATGTTGATGGGGAGAAGGGCCTCATCCTCACAGCCCTTGCCTGGTGGTTGTGGGGGTCTGCGGGTGGGGGGCTTATCGGAATCTGGAAGACCCCTATAACAAGGGGACCCCCAAATTCCACCCCACGTGTGAATTGGTAATGGTACCATTTCACAAAAAAGTGTCAAAAAGGTTAAAAAACACAAGAGACGGTTTTTGACAAGTCCTTTATTAATTTCTTCTTCTTTTCTTTTCTTTCATCTTCTTTCTTCTGACCTTCCTTCGGTGTTCTTCTTCCTTCTTCTCCATCTTCTTCTTCTCCGCTCCGTCCGCATGATCCGCCTCAGTGGGAGTCTTTCACCGCGTGACACTTCGGTTCTTCTGCCACCCGGTGACCCCACCCTCCTCTGACACACGGGGAAAGCCACAGGGAATTCACCGTAAAGTCCCTGTGTGTCAGAGGAGGGTTTTGTAACCTTTTTGACACTTTGAATTTTACCAATTCACACCCTTGGTAAAGGGGGCTTCCAGATTCTGATAAGCCGCCCGCCCGCAGACCCCCACAACCACCGGGCAAGGGTTGTGGGGATGAGGCCCTTCTCCCCATCAAAATGGGGAGAAGGTGCTTTGGGTGGCTACCCCAAAGCACCCTCCCAATGTTGAGGGCATGTGACCTGGTACGGTTCAGGAGGGGGGGCGCTCTCTCTTCCCCCCTCTTTTCCATGGATTTCTGGGGGGACCCCACGCCATTTTTTTTATTTTGGCGCGGGGTTCCCCTTAAAATCCACACCAGACCTGAAGGGTCTGGTATGGATTTTGAGGGGGACCCCCACGCCATTTTTAAAAAAATGTTGGCATGGGGTTCCCCTTAATATTCATACCAGACCTGAAGGGCCTGGTATGGAATTTAGGGGGACCCCCACACATCTTTTTAAAAAAATTTTGGTTCGGGGTTCCCCTGTGGTAAAATTCCATGCCGTTTTTATCAATGAACTTTTATGTGTATTTTCGGACCGACAATTCATTATAGCCACGAGTAATTTTAAATTACCTTTTTTCCTTTAGAAATGACATTTTGCTGTCAGACTGTTCTAAATATGGGAAACATGCACCACTTTACAGGCATAATATAGACACTCCCCAGGTACAAAATTTAAAGGAATATTTCACTTTTATTGTTTCACTTTAAGACTTTAAAATTTAGTGGTTAAGTGGTTAAGAAATATTATCAGGCAATCACTATTTCACGGATAACAGATTGGATACACAGTAAGGAATGGGAGTTGGGTAGATATTGAGATGTCACAAAGTAAAATAGATTTAGGGAAGATGGTGTGGATACCACAGCAATATCAAGATTTAGCCAGCAGCACAAATCCATTGACTAGGAAGACGCTTAGGATATGGGATGTACTGAGTAGACTATACCATTGGGAATATAATGTACCTTTAATTTCTTTATTAGACACTAATTATTTTAAGCCAGGGAAAGAGGATTATGTATATTTCACCAGATGAGCAAAAAAAGAGGAAATATTACTGCAGGATGTGTTGAAAGGGAATAGAATATGCACATTCACTGAAATCACACAAAAATGGGGAAATATGCCATTAGATAGATGGAGGTACACACAATAAAAACAGTTTACACAATCACTACAACAAACACTGCGGGGAAAAGGGAATATGAGGCTAATAGAGAAGCTGTTTCGTTCTCCCTTTTGCTTAAAGCAAAATATATCCAAAATATATAAAATACTGGTAAAGGAAACAGAACCTAAATATCCACCTTATTTGGGAAAATGAGAGGAAGAAATAGGAGTTCTCCCAGATGAGGAACATAAGAGGAATATTTTAGGATCAGCCTATTTTGCTATAAGACAATGGAGATGTGCTCTAAATTATTGGCAAGATGGTATGTGAGGCCACAGAGGGCACAGAGGTTCAGAGTGGATGTCCCCCCAACATGCTGGAGGGGATGTGATGCACCGGGACCTTCACACACCTGTGGTGCGAATGCGTAAAAATCCAGCCTTATTGGGAGGGAATTATTAGGGTGATATTTCAAATAACAGAAGAACACATTCAGATGGATCCCTGGAAATGCCTGTTCTATGACACAAAAAAAATTGGTGGCTCAGTACAGGAATACTCTAGTTCCATACTTGGAGAACTCCAGAAGTGCCAACTATGAAGGAGTGGGTAGCAAAGGTGGACTGGTTGAGATCAATAGAGGAAACACATAGTAGAGGACTCTCTAGAGGCATACTGTAGCACATGGGGGAAATGGTTAAAGTTCAAAAAATCTTTGGAATATATGATTATTAGGGATGGGCTGTCTTTTCGAGTCGAACATAAGTTCGACTCGAACATTGGCAGTTTGCTTGTTCGCCAAATTTCGAACATTATGGGCTGTTCGTGCCAAATTCGAGCGGCGCATCACGGCCCATAATGCACTGCATCATCGCAGTGTATTGCTGGCTAATGATTGGCCAAGCATGCACTATGACCCATATGCTTTGGCCAATCACAGCGCCGTTAGAGAAGAGAGCCATAATTGGCCACAGACAGGGTGCCTGTGGCCAATTATGGCTCAGTGGGTTAAGTACACGCCCCACACTATATAAGGCCGCCCGCACATCGGCCTTGTGTAGTGTGTTGGTGGCGTTTGTTCAGAGGGAGACAGAGAGAGTGTCATTTCATTTAGTTTGAGCAGGCAGGCAATTCCTGGTGTTCTGTTGCTAATATACTTCAGGCAGGCTGGCAAGACAGTTAGATAGCTGCAGTGTATTTAGTATTTATATATGCATCCCGGTTTTGTATATATATATATATATATATATATATATATATATATATATATATATATATATATATATATATATATATATATACACTGTATACAGTTTAGCTTCATCTCACTGCAGACCGTTCCTGGTGTACTGTTGCTAATATACTTCAGGCAGGCGGGCGAGACAGTTCGCTGCAGTGTATTTAGTATATATATATACATTCCGGCTTTGTATATATATATATATATATATATATATATATATATATATATACACTGTATACAGTTTAGCTTCATCTCACTGCAGACCATTCCTGATGTATTGTTTCTAATATACTTCAGCCAGGCAGGTGACTCACTGAGCTGCAGTGCATTTAATATATATATATATATATATACAGGCTTGTGTATATATATATAGTCTAGCCAAGCCTATACCTGGCTAGGCCATTTTCTGAGTGTGTGTTCAAAGACCCTTTCAGCCAGGCAGGTGACTCACCGAGCTGCAGTTCATAAAATATATATCCACTGCATTGTATTCCAGCCAAGCCTATACCTGACTGTAGGCCATTCCTGGAGTGCGTGTTCAAAGACACTTTCAGCCAGGCAGGTGACTCACTGAGCTGCGGTTCATAAAATATATATGCACTGCATTGTATTCCAGCCAAGCCTATACCTGACGCACGGGGAAAGCCACAGGGAATTCCCCATAAAGTCCTTGTGTGTCAGAGAAGGGCGGGGTCACCAGGTGGCCCCACCCTCCGTTATATAAGAAGTGTCAGAAGAACCAAAGCCTCACACGGCGGAAGACTCCCACTGAAGCGGATTGTGCGGACGGAGCAGAGAAAAAGCCGGAGGAAGATGCTGGACAAGAAGAGCGGAGGAAGAAGAAGATGGAGAAGAAGAAGATGGAGGAAGAAGAAGAACACTGAAGAAAGACAAGAAGAAATAAGATAGAAGAAGAAGCATATAGTCTAGCCAAGCCTATACCTGACTAGGCCATTGCCTGAGTGTGTGTTCAAAGACACTTTCAGCCAGGCAGGTGATTCACTGAGCTGCAGTTCATAAAATATATATCCACTGCATTGTATTCCAGTTAAGCCTATACCTGACTGTAGGCCATTCCTTGAGTGCATGTTCAAAGACACTTTCAGCCAGGCAGGTGACTCACTGAGCTGCAGTTCATAAAATATATATCCACTGCATTGTAGTCCAGCCAAGCCTATACCTTACTGTAGGCTATTCCTGGTGTACTGTTTTTAGTAAACTTCAGGCGTTGTTTAGCTAATCTAATTGTACAGTATGTCTGGATGGCCACAAAGAAGAGGCAGACGCTCACAGGCCACTAAAAGAGGGCAAGCAGGCTCTATGTCTACAGCAAACAGTGCTGGTCGTGGACACGGTGCATCCTCAGCATGTGGCCGTGGGGCATGCTTGTCCTTTTTTTGGCAGCTGACCATGTTGAGCCACAACATGCAGAAGAGTTGGTAGAGTGGATGACCAAGCCGTCCTCATCCTCCTCATCCTCTGTCACACAGGCTCAGGGTACTTTGTCTGCCAATGCAGCTGCCAAAGCGGCCTCTTCCATTGGCTCAATGTCATCAGTCACTCCTTCCCTAGCCCCACCATCATGCCCTAAGGAGTCCCCCAAACTGTTCGACCACAGTGTAGGGTACATGCTGCAGGAGGTTGTGCAGCATTTTGAAGGCTCTGATGATGGTACCCAGGTTGAGGATGAAGGCAGTAACGTGAGCCCAGAGAGAAGAGGGGGTGCCCAAGAAGGACAAGAAACTGGCAGTCATGTTCCCCCAGCTGCGGCATACTGCCAGGTTTGCTCCAGTGGCGAGGAGAGAGGGGATGATGAGGTCGCTGACTCTACGTGGGTGCCCGATAGAAGAGAGAAGGAGGAGGAAGCACATCTCCAACGAGGACCGTGGGCCATCTTAAGGGCAGCCAACCAACTGCATCACACCGCAGAGCTCTGCATTTGCAGGGCGCTGCTGACTCTGCACATTTTTCCAAAAGTTCTTTGGTGTGAGCCTTTTTTAAGACGAGTGCATCAGATCACACTGTTGCTGTTTGCAACATATGTCTGAAGCGTATCAAGCATGGCCAAAACAGCAGCTGCTTGGGCACCACATACTTGACCAGACATATGTCGAGCTCCCATGCAGTCCGTTGGCAACAGTACTTAAAGGACCCACACCAAAGAACAAGGCGGACCTCTCCTTGCTCCTCATCAGCTGGAATCTGCAACCCCACTATACCTTCAGTCCTCTCAGAAACCAGCACTGACAGGAATGAAGGTGTAGAATTAGGTGTGCCAAGTACTTGCGGGCAATCTGCTATTGCTACACCAACATCCGATTGTAGCAAGCAAATTTCCCTACCCAGTTGTTAAACCGGCAAAAGAAATTCTGTCCCAGCCATGCACATGCTCAGCGGCTGAATGCTAGTTTGGCTAAATTGCTAGCACTCCAACTGCTGCCTTTTCAGCTGGTAGACTCTGCCCCTTTTGAGAATTTGTGGAATGTGCGGTACCTCAGTGGCAGGTTCCCAAATGCCAATTTTTTTCTCGTAAGGCAATTCCGGCTCTCTACCGACATGTGGAAGGCAATGTCTTGGCCTCGTTGGACAGGGCGGTCAGCGGTAAGGTGCATATTACCACTGACTCATGGTCCAGCATGCATGGACAGGGATGTTACCTTTCTTTCACAGCGCACTGGGTAACCCTGCTGGCAGCTGGGAAGGATGCAGGACAGGGTACAATATTGTTGGAGCTTGTTCCGCCACCATGCCTCCAAAATACTGGTAGTGGTGATTCTGCCACACCTCTCTCCTCCACCCCATCCTCTTCTTCTTCCTCTATGGCCTCTTCCTGTGCAGATTTGTCCTGAGAACCAGCGGTGCTCCGTATGCGTTCTAGAGGCTTCGCAAGCACTCAGGCAAAAAGATGCCATGCGGTGCTTGAGTTGGTCTGTTTAGGGGACAGGAGCCATACTGGGGCAGAGATTCTGTCAGCTCTGCAGGGGCAGGCTCAGAGGTGGTTGACACCACGCCAGCTTCAGCCAGGGATGGTGGTTTGTGACAATGGTACCAACCTCCTCTCTGTCCTCCGACAGGGACACTTCACCCATGTGCCCTATTTTGCTCACGTCCTTAATTTGGTGGTGCAGCGGTTCTTGTGAAGGTACCTGGGCTTACAGGATATCCTGAGGCAGGCAAGGAAAGTCTGTGGGCATATCCGCCGGTCATATAATGCCAGTGCTCGGCTGGCTGACCTTCAAAAAGAATGCAACCTGCCCAAAAACCGCCTCATCTGTGACATGCCCACCAGGTGGAACTTAACGTTGGCAATGCTGCAGCGACACACGCAGCAGAGGGCCATCAACGAGTACCTGTGCAAGTATGGCACCAGGACAGGGTCAGGGGAGCTTGGCATTTTTTTGCCACGCCAGTGGCTCATGATCAAGGGTGCATGCACTGTCCTGTCACCATTTGAGGAGGCCACGAGGATGGTGAGCAGTGACAGTGCATGACAATGATACCGTCCCTCTTGTCTACCTGTTGGAGCACACTCTGTGAGGCAGAACAGAGGGAGGAAGAGGAGGACTTCCTTACCTCTCAAGGCCCCCTTTATCCAGACAGTATTCCTGCGGGCCCGCTGATCTCACAGGAAGAGGAGGAAGAGGAAGATTGTGTCTGCATGGAGGAGGAGCCTAGCACTCAGCATCAGCAGCAGTTTTCAAGGGATCATATACAGTCCCCAGAAACCCATGGACTTGTACGTGGCCGAGAGGAGGTGGCTGCGGATCAGGTCGTCCTTAGTGACCCAGAGAACTCCATATCGAATGCCTCAGCAAACCTACGCTGCGTGGCATCCCTGATCCTGCAAACCTGCGAAAGGACCCTCAGTTTCGTGTGATCAAGTGGAGGGATCACTACTGGCTGGCAACCCTTCTTGATCCATGTTACAAGGGTAAGGTTGCGGAACTTATCCAGCTGTCGCAGAGGGAGCAGAGGATGAAACATCTTCCGGAGGCCTTGCAGAAAGGTTTGTGCAACACGTTTCCAGAGCCTGGGAGGGTACAAATTCCTGGTCCTGGACAACGTGTTGCTGAGGCTTCGGTCAGTCACAGAAGGAGCGGTGGAGAAGGTGGCCAGCTGACCGATGCATTCAGAACATTTTTTAGTCTGCAGCCCCAAGATATGTTTCAGCAACCATGGCCAGCGTCTTTTGTACATGGTGCAGGAATACCTAGGGGCAAGATCAGACTTGGAGACCTTTCCAACCGAAAATCCACTGGGTTACTGGGTCTTGAGTAGGGATGAGCTTCGTGTTCGAGTCGAACCCATGTTCGACTCGAACATCGACTGTTCGATCGTTCGTCGAATTGCGAACGATATGGGCCGTTTGCGCCAAATTCGTGTGGCGCGTCAAGGCCCATAATTCACTGCGGCATCGCAGTGCATTGCTTGCTGATGATTGGCCAAGCATGCACTATGACCCGCATGCTTGGCCAATCACAGCTCCGCCTTAACAGAGAGCCGTAATTGGCCAAAGCCAAGGAGGCTTTGGCCAATTATGGCTCAGGGGATTTAGTACACGCCCCACACTATATAAGGCCGCCTGCATGGCGGCCCTGTGCAGTGTGTTCCGGTGTGCTTAGAGAGAGAGAGAGAGACAGTGTCATTTCATTTGAGTTAGCTAGATTAGGCAGGACAGTCAGTCAGTTAGCTGCACTTAAAGTGTATTGTGTATGTATATGCATCCCAGGTGTTGCATATATATATATATACACTGTATTCAGTTTAGCTAGATCCGTTCCTGTTATCTTCTAGACTATTTACATTTAGTGCAGTGCGTCCTGCTCACAGTGTTCAGCTAGATCCGTTTCTGTTATCTTCTTACTGACAGGCAGGCTTGTCTTGTTACAGTATTTTAAAGAAAATTACTGGTGTTCTTTTGATCCTATTAGTACCACAGTCAGGCAGCTAGACTATTTACAGTTAGTGCAGTGCGTCCTGCTCACAGTGTTCTGCTAAACCTACAAGTTAGTGGGGTGCGTCCTGCTCACAGTGTTCAGCTAAACCTACAAGTTAGTGGGGTGCGTCCACCTCACAGTGTTCAGCTAAACCTACAAGCTAGTGGGGTGCGTCCTGCTCACAGTGTTCAGCTCGATCCGTTTCTGTTATCTTCTTACTGACAGGCAGGCTTGTCTTGTTACAGTAAATACGGCTACCTGAAGAAAATTGCTGGTGTTCTTTTGATCCTATTAGTACCACAGTCAGGCAGCTAGACTATTTACAGTTAGTGCAGTGCGTCCTGCTCACAGTGTTCTGCTAAACCTACAAGTTAGTGGGGTGCGTCCTGCTCACAGTGTTCAGCTAAACCTACAAGTTAGTGGGGTGCGTCCAGCTCACAGTGTTCAGCTAAACCTACAAGCTAGTGGGGTGCGTCCTGCTCACAGTGTTCAGCTAGATCCGTTTCTGTTATCTTCTTACTGACAGGCAGGCTTGTCTTGTTACAGTAAATACAGCTACCTGAAGAAAATTGCTGGTGTTCTTTTGATCCTATTAGTACCACAGTCAGGCAGCTAGACTATTTACAGTTAGTGCAGTGCGTCCTGCTCACAGTGTTCTGCTAAACCTACAAGTTAGTGGGGTGCGTCCACCTCACAGTGTTCAGCTAAAGCTACCTGTAGAAGGTTGGTGGTGTTCTCATACTACAGGCAGGCAGTTGATTTTGCTAGCTGCAGTATCAGTACATATATATATATATATATATATATATATATATATATATATATATATATCCCAGCTTAGTGCAGCTACAGGCCATTAGTATGTCTGGAAGGCCAAGAAGGAGAGGCAGACAGTCACAAGCCAATAAGAGAGGGCAAGCAGGCTCTGTGTCTAGTGCTGGTCGTGGAGACGGTGCATCCTCATCAGCACGTGGCCATGGGACACGCTTGGCCTTTTTTTTCGGCAGCTGGCCATGTTGAGCCGCAACATGCGGAAGACTTGGTCGAGTGGATGACCAAGCCGTCCTCATCCTCCTCATCCTCTCTCACCCATGCCCAGGGTACTTTGTCTGGCAAAGCAGCGGCCTCTTCCCTCGGCTCAATGTCATCAGTGACTCCTTCCCTAGCCCCACCATGTCCTCCTGAGGAGTCCCTCAAACTGTTTGACCACAGTGTTGGGTACATGCTCCAGGAGGATGCCCAGCGTTTGGAAGGCTCTGATGATGATACTGAGCTCGATGAAGGCAGTAACACGAGCACGGACAGAGGGGGTGCCCAAGAAGGACAGCAATCTGGCAGTCATGCTCCCCCTGCTGCAGCATACTGCCAGGTTTGCTCCAGTGATGAGGAGGGAGGGGATGATGAGGTCACTGACTCAACGTGGGTGCCTGATAGGAGAGAGGAGGAGGAGGAGGAGGCGGTACATCACCAACGAGGCAGGATGCCCTCCAGGGGCCAGCCTAAGGGCAGCACATTGACTGCATCACACCCCAAAGCTCCACATGTGCAGGGCGCTGCAGTCTCTGCACGTTATTCAAAAAGTTCTTTGGTGTGGGCCTTTTTTGAGACGAGTGCATCAGATCACACCGCTGCTATTTGCAACATATGTCTCAAGCGTATCTCGCGTGGCCAAAACATCTCCCGCTTGGGTACCACATGCTTGACCAGACATATGTTGACCTGCCATGCAGTTCGTTGGCAAGCGTATCTAAAAGACCCACACCAAAGAACAAAGAGGACCTCTGCTTGCTCCTCATCAGCTGAGATTTTCAACCCCACTAGACCTTCAGTCCTCTCTGAGACCTGCACTGAGAGGAATGAAGGTGTAGAATTAGGTGTGTCACAGCCACGTACTTGTGGGCAATCTGATTTTGGTACACCGACGTCAGATTGTACCAGGCAAATTTCCCTGCCCCAGCTGCTGCACCGCCGAAAGAAGTTTGCTCCCAGCCATCCACATGCCCAGCGTTTGAATGCTAGCTTGGCAAAATTGTTAGCACTTCAACTGCTGCCTTTTCAGTTGGTAGACTCTGCCCCCTTCCGTGAGTTTGTGGAATGTGCGGTTCCTCAGTGGCAGGTACCCAAACGCCACTTTTTCTCACGGAAGGCGATTCCGGCTCTCTACCAGCATGTGGAAGGCAATGTCCATGCCTCGCTGGACAGGGTGGTCAGCGGTAAGGTGCATATTACCGCTGACTCATGGTCCAGCAGGCATGGACAGGGACGTTACCTAAGTTTCACGGCGCATTGGGTGACTCTGCTGGCAGCTGGGAAGGATGCAGGACAAGGTGCAGTAGTGTTGGAGGTTGTTCCGCCTCCACGCCTCCAAAATGCTAATGATTGTGACACACCTCTCTCCTCCACCCCCTCCTCTTCTTCTTCCTCCATGGCCTCTTCCTCGGAACCAGCGGTGCTCCGTAGTCGTTCAAGGGGCTACGCAAGTACGCAGGCCAAAAGATGCCATGCGGTGCTTGAGCTGGTGTGCTTGGGGGACAGGAGCCACACTGGGGCAGAGGTTCTGTCAGCTCTGCAGGGGCAGGTTCAGAGGTGGTTGACGCCACGCCAACTTAAGGCAGGAATGGTGGTTTGCGACAATGGCACCAACCTCCTCTCTGCCCTCCGACAGGGACAAATGACCCATGTGCCCTGTTTGGCTCACGTCCTTAACTTGGTGGTGCAGCGGTTCTTGGGCAGGTATCTGGGCTTACAGGATGTCCTGAGGCAGGCCAGGAAAGTCTGTGTGCATTTCCGCCGGTCATATAATGCCAGTGCTCGGCTGACGGACCTCCAAAAGGAGTTTAACCTGCCCAAGAACCGCCTAATCTGTGACATGCCCACCAGGTGGAACTCAACGTTGGCCATGCTGCAGCGGCTGCACACGCAGCAGAGGGCCATCAATGAGTACCTGTGCGACTATGGCACCAGGACAGGGTCAGGGGAGCTTGGTTTTTTCCCCACGCCAGTGGGCCATGATCAGGGATGCATGCACTGTCCTGTCACCATTTGAGGAGGCCATGAGGATGGTGAGCAGTGACAGTGCATGCATCAGTGACACTGTCCCCCTTGTCCACCTGTTGGAGCACACGCTGCGTGGAATAATGGACAGGGCACTTGAGGCAGAACAGAGGCAGGAAGAGGAGGACTTCCTTAGCTCTCAAGGCCCCCTTTATCCAGACAGTGTTCCTGCGTGCCCGCCGATCACACAGGAAGAGGACGAGGAGGAAGAGGAGGAGGAGGAGGAGGAAGATTGTGTCAGTATGGAGGTGGAGCCTGGCACTCAGCATCAGCAGCAGTCTTTAAGGGATCAGTCCCAAGAAACACATGGACTTGTACGTGGCTGGGAGGAGTTGGCTGTGGACCATGTCGTCCTTAGTGACCCAGAGGACTCCATACCGAATGCCTCAGCAAACCTACGCTGCATGGCCTCCCTGATCCTGCAAAGCCTGCGTAAGGATCCTCGTATTCGTGGTATCAAGGAGAAGGACCAATACTGGCTGGCAACCCTCCTTGATCCACGTTACAAGGGTAAGGTTGCGGACCTTATCTTGCCATCGCAGAGGGAGCAGAGGATGAAACATCTTCGGGAGGCCTTGCAGAAAGGTCTGTGCAACGCGTTCCCAGAGACTGGGAGATTACAAACTCCTGTTTCTGGACAACGTGTTGCTGAGGCTTCGGTCAGTCAAAGAAGGAGCGGTGGAGAAGGTGGCCGTCTGACCGATGCGTTCAGACAATTTTTTGGTCCGCAGCCCCAAGGTATGATCGGTTCCAGCAACCATCGCCAGCGTCTGTTTTACATCACCACCAGCTACCAAGCACCTGATGCTGATGTAACCAAATAATTTTTTTTGAAATCTCAGATCCCTTCAAAGACTGCCTATGCTGATGCTGAGTGACTATCCCTGAGTAATTATCCTCTTCCTCCTCAATCATCACGCTGATAGCTTGTAAGAACATTTTTGGTTCTGGGCGCCACCACCAGTGCCTAAGGCACAATTTTTCAGCCCCTGTTTAACAGGGGCGTGTAATTACAATTTTTGATGTAATACTTTGCAGCAGGGCTCGTTCCTGCATTCCAACTAGAGTGTCTGTGAGGGGTTGCAGTGTTGTGGCACCAGCACCAGTGCCTAAGGCCCATTTTTTCTGCCCCTGTTTAACAGGGGCGTGTAATTACAATTTTTGATGCAATACTTTGCAGCAGGGCTCGTTCCTGCATTCCAACTAGAGTGTCTGTGAGGGGTTGCAGTGTTGTGGCACCAGCACCAGTGCCTAAGGCCTAATTTTTCAGCTCCTGTTCAACAGGGGCATGTAATTACAATTCTTGATCTAATATTTCACAGCAGAGCCCTGTGAGGGCTTACAGTGTTGTGGCCACAGCAACACCTAAGGCCCAAATTTCTGCTGAGTATATAGGGCAGGACCCTACTTTCAAACAACTAACTTACAAACGACTCCTACTTGCAAACGGAAGGAGACAACAGGAAGTGAGATGAAATCTACCCCTAGGAAGGGAAATTCTCTCCTGTAAGAGTTAATGTGGGAAAAACATTTCTCCTTTCCACTGATGCTTTCCAATCCTTGTTCCACAAAAAAACCCAAATTTTCAAAAAACATTTGTCATTGGGACAAAAAGTGAGGTGAAATCTTCTGAAGAGGAGGAAAGACAGCAAAACAAATGTCACAGGGGTGATAACCCTTCCCTATGTTTTCCAAAAAGCTTAAAAAAGATTTTTTGGCTGGAGCTAAACATGTTAAAAATGTACCCGTTCAAAATTACAAAGAGATTCTACTTAACAACAAACCTACAGTCCCTGTCTTGTTTGCACCGCCTGTATACTGCTGTTCAGAGTATATAGGGCCTGGTGGCCCCACACCTTTCCTTATTATAATTTGGGTGCGGGGTTCCCCTTAATATCCATACAAGACCCAAAGGGCCTGGTAATGGACTGGGGGGTACCCATGCCGTTTGTCTCACTGATTTTCATCCATATTGCCAGGACCCAACATTACATTAAACCCGCAAGCAGTTTTAAATGAGATTTTTTCCTTTAAAAATGACATTTGGTGCAGGGACTGTTCTAAACACGGGAAACACGCATCACTTTACAGGCATACTATAGACACCCCTCAGGTACGATATTTAAAGGAATATTTCACTTTTTTTTTTACTTTAAGCATCATTAAAATCACTGCTCCCTAAAAAACGGCCGTTTTTAAAAGTTTTTTTTGCATTGATACATGTCCCCTGGGGTAGGACCCGGGTCCCCAAACCCTTTTTAGGACAATACCATGCAAATTAGCCTTTAAAATGAGCACTTTTGATTTCGAACGTTCGAGTCCCATAGACGTCAATGGGGTTCTAACGTTTGTGCGAACTTTCGGTCCGTTCGCAGGTTCTGGTGCGAACCGAACCGGGGGGTGTTCGGCTCATCCCTACAGGCCACATGCCCTTAACATGGGGGGTGGGTGTTTTGGCGCAAGGTGGGTTCTGCCCCCACCCCAAAGCACCTTGTCCCCATGTTGATGGGGACAAGGGTCTCTTACCGACAACCCTGGGCTGTGGTTGTGGGGGCCTGCCGGGGGGGCTTATCAGAATCTGAAAGCCCTCTTTAATAAGGGGGCCCCCATGTGAATGAGTATAGGATACATAGTACCCCTACCCATTCACCAAATGTGTCAAAAAGTAATAAAAACACAGTTTTTGACAAATCTTTTATTAAAAAATAAAAAAACAGTGTCCCCCGATGTAGATCCATTGTCAATCACGCCGCCCTCGAAAAAGAACAAAACAAAAAAGTCGCTCTCACCATCTGCCTACTGCAGGCTCCTCTGTCTGACATTTCTTATATAGCTGAGGGGCATTTTTTGGGCCTTGTAGGTTACTGAAGAACCCGGATCCCAAACATGTCACAGATTGCTTAGTCTTTATATGTAATAACGTGTAGAAAAGTTACACATTTTCAGCTCACAGATGAACAGAAAGGAGCTGTAGAGACATTAAAAACAGCAATTTTGACAAGTCCATATTTAGCCTTCCCTGACTATAAGAAAGATTATTATGTGTTCTGTCATGAGGCAACCAATCAGGCATCAGGAGTGCCAGTGTTTCATCAGATTAGTCGACCCGTCAAAATGTGTAACTGAAGTGACTTTCCGTCACCGCCATCTTGCTACACATCGCACCATACGTCCCAACATTTTGAGATGGGAATGAGGAACACCTACTACCAAAGGTATGTAGGCATAGGACACGCCCCCTGCCACACCCCCTTAAAGGAGAATTAACCAAAAAAATGGTTAACTAAATCCACAAGGACTTTTTTACCACTACTATTCCTTTATATTGGCTTTTGAAATTTACAAATGCAGCAATTTAGAAATAAGATGAAAGGTTTAACACTGGAGGGGCGCATGCACTGAGTTTAGCGGGACAGTTATGCTCAGCTAGAGCTCCGATAAGTGAGGAGATTACCCGCTGAATAGAGATAACCCAGCGAACATTAAACTAGCAGTGATATCGTCACATATACCGGAGAGGTGAGAGGAACATTTTAATATAAAAATGGTGCTTGGAGGAGCCCGCATTAAGCCAAAATCCAAGTTAGGAGGCACACAAGCGCGGGTGTCCCATAAAATGGCGCAAATCACCTCAGAAGCAGCCTCAAACACCTCAGCACGCTGCGCTAAACAAAAATTAAAACTGAACTTAATACAGCCTGTTTCCTCAGGAGATAACAAATGATTTACACATTTTTTAATTATCCCAGAACCTGGTCATAATTTTATTCATAATTTTATTTTTAGTTTTTATTAACGTATTTTTTATTTCTAATTTTTATTTTTTTTTTTTAGATCTTAATTTTATTTTTATTTTTAATTTGTAAATTTCAATTTTATATTTATATCTATTTTTCCAATTTGACCTTTATGGTCCTTTTGATTTATATTTTTGTGACTATACATTAATGCTGATTTTAATTATCATGGATGGGTTTCATCCATAGGGTGGCATGTTTTATTTATTTTCTTTTTGCATTAACCAAATAACTTGTATGCGTAGGATAAGATAGACTATATAGTTTAAAATTTGGTCTTTCTTTTCCTACTTATCCATATTAGGATTCCTCATTTCATTATTAATATTAGATATAACTATCCTTTGTTAATTCACCCTTTTTGGGGTAAATTTAGTTAATTTAGTTAATATTTAAATTAAAAAAATATTGAACGGGATTATTAACAAACGTCATTATGATGTTTACATTTAATATATTTTGAGATGGGTGTTCTGTTCACGGAAGATCCCTGCGCCCCAATTCGCCTTTGCCGGATCCCCAGTTATATTATGGGGGGATTTAGTGTTGGCAACATTCCCCCTGATGAAGGATTTTATCCTACATCACGGGTACACCTTGACTGTTTCAATATCTTTATTGTACATATTTTTTACATGATCTCACTTATCTTTAGTTCCTTACCCACTCCAGATCTTCCTGGACCTCTCCCTTTCCCATTCCTATCTTTTTCCGTGGATAATGGGGCGAGAAGCCAACACTCTGAATTATATGGTAAGATTGGTTTGCTGACTCAGCAACTGTTATGGCACCATTGAATATTCTATCCCGGAATGTTCAGGGTTTAAATATTCCACAAAAACGTACGAAAGCTTTTAGAACCTTTCAGGCCAAAAAAGCACACATTGTGTGCTTACAAGAAACACACTTTACAAAAAATTCAACACCCAAATTTTATAATTCTTCATACCCCCATGTATTCACAGCTTCAGCTGATACCAAGAAATGTGGTAATCTTATAGCTTTTCATCGGTCTACTCCAGTGGTTCTCAACTCCAGGCCTCAGGACCCACCAACAGGCCAGGTTTGCAAGATAGCTGAAATACATCACAGGTGATATCACTTGCTGCTCAGTGATTGCAGTATTCTAGTCTGCAACTCCCCAAGGTAATACTTAAAATCTGGCCTGTTGGTGGGTCCCGAGGACTGGAGTTGAGAACCACTGGTCTACTCCTTTTACAATACAAAACGAAATTAAAGACCCGGAAGGTCGATATCTAATACTTACCAGATTTATTATGGATACAGCCATTACTATTGTTTATATGCGCCTAATAAAAAACCTATACCCTTTCTGTCACACCTTTTTCAAGTAATAAATTCCAATAGATTGGGATCACTTATCATATGTGGAGATTCCAACCAGGTCATTCTCCCATATTTGGACAAGACCCCTTTTACTCCTCCCAATAACCAATCTAAACAATCTTTCTCTCAGCTCCTCTCTAAATTTAATTTTTTATATAATTGTAAGTTTTTATTACATTTTTTTATAGGAAAAACAAAACGTTGTTACAAAAAGTACACAGATATAAGCTAAAGTATTGTATAAACAGGTACAAATAGGAGTGTCCATATATACAGAGCACAGATGTGTCCTGTATATCATATCAGAACTTAAAGACAGCTCATAGATATTAGCTAAATAACAGAAAAGAGGTCAAACACAATAATAAAAGCAATTTTATAGTTTAAAAAGAAGGAGGGTATCAAATTCTATTAAGGGAATACATCATAAAGAAGCTGCCTACAGTTTACAGGATGGGAGAGGCGTACCATATTCCGATCAATCCCAGGGGTCCCATATTATTTTAAATTGAGTAGTTCTATCATGCACAAATGCTGTCAAGGACTCCATCCTCCGAATCTTGGCCACTAAATGTAGGAATCTAGACCACGGAGGGGGAGTGCTCGACGGCCAACATAGTGCGATAAGCCTTTTGGCAGCAAGAAGAATGTATGAAATCAGTCTGTTACCCTTTTTGGTAACACCAGAAAAAGGGAGGCCCAAAAGGTAATGTAGAGGATCTAGCGGAAGGGATACAGCTACCACTCTCTGTATCAACTGCATCACTTCATGCCAAAAGGGCTGAATCATAGAACATTGCCAGAAAATGTGGAATTGAGATCCAACACCTGTCCCACAGCGCCAACAATGTGCCAGGATTGAGGGATCATATTTATGAATAATTTCAGGTGTTTTATACCAAAGCATAAGAATCTTTAAGGACGTTTCCCTGTGAAGTACACATTTAGAAGACCCAAAGGTGGACAAACAAATCCTATCCCACAAATGTAAAGAAATGGGTTTGCCTATCAGCTGAGCCCATCTCCGCATGTATAGGTGAGATGTCTCAATGAGAGGGGTTGAATCATGGAGGATGTGATGGATAGATGATATTAACCACTTCAGCCCCGGAAGGATTTACCCCCTTCCTGACCAGAGCACTTTTTACAATTCGGCACTGCGTCGCTTTAACTGCTAATTGCGCGGTCATGCAATGCTGTACCCAAACGAAATTTGCGTCCTTTTCTTCCCACAAATAGAGCTTTCTTTTGATGGTATTTGATCACCTCTGCCGTTTTTATTTTTTGCGCTATAAACGGAAAAAGACTGAAAATTTTGAAAAAAAATGATATTTTCTACTTTTTGTTATAAAAAAAATCCAATAAACTAAATTTTAGTCATACATTTAGGCCAAAATGTATTCGGCCACATGTCTTTGGTAAAAAAAATGTCAATAAGCGTATATTTAATGGTTTGCGCAAAAGTTATAGCGTCTACAAACTAGGGTACATTTTCTGGAATTTACACAGCTTTTAGTTTATGACTGCCTATGTCATTTCTTGAGGTGCTAAAATGGCAGGGCAGTACAAACCCCCCCCAAATGACCCCATTTTGGAAAGTAGACACCCCAAGGAAATTGCTGAGAGGCATGTTGAGCCCATTGAATATTTATTTTTTTTGTCCCAAGTGATTGAATAATGACAAAAAAAAAAAAAAAAAAAAAAAAATTTACAAAAAGTTGTCACTAAATGATATATTGCTCACATAGGCCATGGGCATATGTGGAATTGCACCCCAAAATACATTCAGCTGCTTCTCCTGAGTACGGGGATACCACATGTGTGGCACTTTTTGGGAGCCTAGCCGCGTACGGGGCCCTGAAAACCCAGCACCACCTTCAGGATTTCTAAGGGCATACATTTTTGATTTCACTCCTCACTACCTATCACAGTTTTGAAGGCCATAAAATGCCAAGATGGCACAACCCCCCCCCAAATGACCCCATTTTGGAAAGTAGACACCCCAAGCTATTTGCTGAGAGGCATGGTGAGTATTTTGCAGCTCTCATTTGTTTTTGAAAATGAAGAAAGACCAGAAAAAAATTTTTTTTTTTCTTTTTTCAATTTTCAAAACCTTGTGACAAAAAGTGAGGTCTGCAAAATACTCACTATACCTCTCAGCAAATAGCTTGGGGTGTCTACTTTCCAAAATGGGGTCATTTGGGGGGGTTTTGTGCCACCTGGGCTTTCCATGGCCTCCGAAACTGTGATAGGCAGTGAAGAGTGAAATCAAAAATTTACGGCCTTAGAAAGCCTGAAGGCGGTTCTTGGTTTTCGGGGTCCCGTACGCGGCTAGGCTCCCAAAAAGTCCCACACATGTGGTATCCCCGTACTCAGGAGAAGCAACAGAATTTATTTTGGGGTGTAATTTCACAAATCCCCATGGCATGTTTGAGCAATATAACATTTAGTGACAACTTTGTGCAAAAAAAAAAAAAAAATTTGTCTCTTTCCCGCAACTTGTGTCACAATATAAAATATTCCATGGACTCGACATGCCTCTCAGCAAATAGCTTGGGGTGTCTACTTTCCAAAATGGGGTCATTTGGGGGGGTTTGAACTGTCCTGGCATTTTATGCACAACATTTAGAAGCTTACGTCACACATCACCCACTCTTCTAACCACTTGAAGACAAAGCCCTTTCTGACACTTTTTGATTACATGAAAAAATTATTTTTTTTTGCAAGAAAATTACTTTGAACCCCCAAACATTATATATTATTTTAAAGCAAATGCCCTACAGATTAAAATGGTGGGTGTTTCATTTTTTTTTTTCACACAGTAATTGCGCAGCGATTTTTCAAACGCATTTTTTGTAGAAAAAAAAACACTTTTTTAAATTTTAATGCACTAAAACACACTATATTGCCCAAATGTTTGATGAAATAAAAAAGATGATCTTAGGCCGAGTACATGGATACCAAACATGACATGCTTTACAATTGCGCACAAACGTGCAGTGGCAACAAAATTAATACATTTTTAAAAGCCTTTAAAAGCCTTTACAGGTTACCACTTTAGATTTACAGAGGAGGTCTACTGCTAAAATTACTGCCCTCGATCTGACCTTCGCGGTGATACCTCACATGCATGGTGCAATTGCTGTTTACATTTGACGCCAGACCGACGCTTGCGTTCGCCTTAGCGCGAGAGCAGGGGGGACAGGGGTGCTTTTTTTTTTTTTTTTTTTTTTTTTTTTCTTTATTATTTTTTTGCTTTTTTATCTTATTTTTAAACTGTTCCTTTCATATTTTTTTTTAAATCATTTTTATTGTTATCTCAGGGAATGTAAATATCCCCTATGATAGCAATAGGTAGTGACAGGTACTCTTTTTTTTGACAGGTACTCTTTTTTGAAAAAATTGGGGTCTATTAGACCCTAGATTTCTCCTCTGCCCTCAAAGCATCTGACCACACCAAGATCGGTGTGATAAAATGCTTTCCCAATTTCCCAATGGCGCTGTTTACATCCGGCGAAATCTAAGTCCTAAAATGCTCGTAGCTTCCGGTTTCTTAGGCCATAGAGATGTTTGGAGCCACTCTGGTCTCTGATCAGCTCTATGGTCAGCTGGCTGAATCACCGGCTGCATTCTCAGGTTCCCTGTTGAGACAGGAGAGCCAGAGAAAAACACAGAAGACGGTGGGAGGGGGGGGGGGCATTCCCTCCCACTGCTTGTAAAAGCAGTCTAGAGGCTAATTAGCCGCTAGGATTGCTTTTACATGAAAGCCGACTGCTGGCTGAAAAGAATGATACCAAGATGATACCTAAACCTGCAGGCATCATTCTGGTATAACCACTCAAAGTCGTGAATGGCGTACCTGAAGACAAAAAAATGGTTAACAATAAAGCACAGTAAACGGTAAAGTATAAAAAATTGCATACCTGAAAAGCAAACATGATAAAACATAATAACAATAAAACATTGCAGAATAGAATACAGTAAAAAAGAGCAGAACACCAGAGAGAGAATAGAGAGAGAGAGAACAATAAAACGACAACTATTTTTTTTTATTTTTGTTTGTGTTTTTTTTTTTTTTTTTACACTTTTTTTTTTGTAACTGTAACTTTTATAACTGTAACCGGTTCCAGGTTCGGGTCTCTCAAAATGTGATGGCATCTTGGGAGACCCTGTGAAAGTGTGCCTAGTCTGTGCAATGCTGTACCCTACGCTAATACTCAACTAGTGAATGGTAGCGTTCAAAACATTCACCAATGCAAAGACCAGGATTATCAGGACAGGAGGGACAATAATAGCGGGTGTCACGCCTATATCCGCGTTTGCTGCAGACACATCTTTTTTGGGGGGGTTCGTTGGGTAGGGGTACTCGGGAGGACATATAAATGCCTCTCATGCAGCCGACTGCATTTGGTTGGGGATGTGAATGGGGGAAATACGGGCGCTGCAGAAGTGGTGGGTTCCCAATTAGGATTGGCGAATGCAGCAGGAAGGGCATTATGGGCACGACGGGCCTGTGTTTGTCTTCTTGGTGGCAGCGGGACACTACTTGTGCTTGCCACCTCACCAGCTTGAACTGCACTTATGGGACTCGCCACGTCACCAAGTGTTACTGCAGTGCTGGTATGACTACGACCGGGGTGTACTAGGCCGCTGGTGCTTGCCAGTTCACCAAAACGCTACAAAAAAAAGTGACAGTGATCGATCGATACTGCACTTGGGTGGGCTGGGCTGGGCCGGGCGGAGGGGCAAAACGCAGGTGCTAGCAGGTATCTGGGCTGATCCCACTAACACTGCGTTTTTGGGAACCCTAAACTGCTGGGGACGCTAGTATAGATCTGATCGGATCAGATATTGATCCGATCAGATACTATACCACTAAGGGAGGTGTACGGTGCGTGCGTGGGTGTTAGTGGTACTGGCGCTAATCTGACGCTGCTTGGGGCTGGTGCTTGCCAGTTCACCAAAATGCTACCAAAAAAACTGTTAGCGATCGCAGGGATCAGGCCTGACTCTGCGAACGCTGCAGTTATGCGTTTAGTGTTTTGTAAGTGACAGTGATCGATCGATACTGCACTTGGGTGGGCTGGGCGGAGGGGCAAAACGCAGGTGCTAGCAGGTATCTGGGCTGATCCCGCTAACACTGCGTTTTTGGGAACCCTAAACTGCTGGGGACGCTAGTATAGATCTGATCGGATCAGATATTGATGCGTTCAGATACTATACCACTAAGGGAGGTGTACGGTGCGTGTACGGTGCGTGCGTGGGTGTTCGCGGTACTGGCGCTAATCTGACGCTGCCTGGGGCGACGCATATCACCGCCGGGCGATCAGGGGGCTAAACCTTTATTCGGTAATAAACGGCGGGTGCCCTGACACTATAAAAAATAAACAAACTAACCAGCGTCACCCGTAACAGTTATATGGTGATCAGTGGTGAAAGGGTTAACTAGGGGGCAATCAAGGGGTTAAAACATTTATTAGGTAATATATGGGGGTCCCTGTCGCTATAAAACGCTGACAGCGAACCTAAATATTTACCTCACTAACTAGCGTCACCAGCGACACTAATACAGCGATCAGAAAAATGATCGCTTAGCGACACTGGTGACAGGGGGTGATCAAGGGGTTAAAACTTTATTAGGGGGGGTTAGGGGGGTACCCTAGACCTACAGGGGGCTAACACTAACTGTCCTACCACTGCTAACTGTCACAAACTGACACTATGCAGTAATCAGGAAAAAAACAAAACAAAACAAAAAAACCTGCTTGGTGTCAGTTTGTGACAGGGGGGGGAGGGGTGATTGGGGGGGGATCGGGGGGCGATCGGGGGGGGATCGGGGGTGTTTAGTGTGCCTGGCATGTTCTACTGTGTTGTGTGTGTGTGTTGGTGCACTTACATGTCTTCTCTCCTCGGTGCTGGAACGGAAACTGGCCAGCCGAGGAGAGATGACATCACATCCTCTGCCTCTGTGTACTATACAGAGGCAGGGGATGTTTCTCATTGGCTGGGAGCGATCGCGAGGGGGGGGCCACGATTGGATGGCCTCCCCCTCATCTCTGATCGCTCCTAGACAAATGCCGACCGCCGCTGGCACCGGGGGGGGTCCGATCGGACCCCCCGCCCGCGGGAAGGCAATCACGTACCAGGTACGTGATTTTGCCTGCCCGTGCCGCTCTGCTCACGTATATATGCGTGAGGCAGTCGGCAAGTGGTTAAATGTAGTTGTTGAGGACCCTGAGCACACAGATATTCAAAGGGTGTGGGTTTATCTAGGGTCAGGGCTGGGGAGTGGGAATAAAAGAAATGTCTGACCTGTAAATAGAAGTGGAATAAATGTTTTGGGATATTAAATTTCTCACACAGACTATCGAATGTATAGAACCTGCGTGAGATTGGATGGACTAGATTTCTAAGTTGAAATAGGGAGGCATTTATCCATGGAAACATTGTACCCAGAGACAGGCTATCCGGGATCATTGGATTAAAGAGGACACTCATAAGTGGGGAGTAGGGATGAGCTTCGTGTTCGAGTCGAACCCATGTTCGACTCGAACATCGGCTGTTCGGGCGTTCGCCGAATTGCGAACGATATGGGCCGTTCGCGCCAAATTCGTGTAGCGCGTCACGGCCCATAATTCACTGCGGCATCGCAGTGCATTGCTGGCTGATGATTGGCCAAGCATGCACTATGACCCGCATGCTTGGCCAATCACAGTGCCGCCTGAACAGAGAGCCATAATTGGCCAAAGCCAAGGAGGCTTTGGCCAATTATGGCTCAGGGGATTTAGTACACGCCCCACTTTATATAAGGCCGCCTACATGGCGGCCCTGTGTAGTGTGTGTTCCGGCGTTCATTGAGAGAGAGAGAGACAGACAGTGACATTTGATTTGAGTTAGATAGATTAGGCAGAACAGTCAGTCAGTTAGCTGCACTTACAGTGTATTGTGTATATATATGCATCCCAGGTGTTGCATATATATATATATACACTGTATTCAGTTTAGCTAGATCCGTTCCTGTTATCTTCCTACTGACAGGCAGGCTTGTCTTGTTACAGTATTTACAGCTACCTGAAGAAAATTAATGGTGTTCTTTTGATCCTATTAGTACCACAGTCAGGCAGCTAGACTATTTACAGTTAGTGCAGTGCGTCCTGCTCACAGTGTTCAGCTAAACCTACAAGTTAGTGTGGTGCGTCCTGCTCACAGTGTTCAGCTAAACCTCCAAGTTAGTGTAGTGCATCCTGCTCACAGTGTTCAGCTAAACCTACAAGTTAGTGGGGTGCGTCCTGCTCACAGTGTTCAGCTAAACCTACAAGTTAGTGAGGTGTGTCCTGCTCACAGTGTTCAGCTAAACCTACAAGTTAGTGTGATGCGTCCACCTCACAGTGTTCAGCTAAACCTACAAGTTAGTGGGGTGCGTCCTGCTCACAGTGTTCAGCTAGATCCGTTCCTGTTATCTTCTTACTGACAGGCAGGCTTGTCTTGTTACCGTATATACAGCTACCTGAAGAAAATTACTGGTGTTCTTTTGATCCTATTAGTACCACAGTCAGGCAGCTAGACTATTTACAGTTAGTGCAGTGCGTCCTGCTCACAGTGTTCAGCTAAAACTACAAGTTAGTGGGGTGCGTCCTGCTCACAGTGTTCAGCTAAACCTACAAGCTAGTGGGGTGCGTCCTGCTCACAGTGTTCAGCTAGATCCGTTCCTGTTACCTTCTTACTGACAGGCAGGCTTGTCTTGTTACAGTATATACAGCTACCTGAAGAAAATTACTGGTGTTCTTTTGATCCTATTAGTACCACAGTCAGGCAGCTAGACTATTTACAGTTAGTGCAGTGCGTCCTGCTCACAGTGTTCTGTTAAACCTACAAGTTAGTGGGGTGCGTCCTGCTCACAGTCTTCAGCTAAACCTACAAGTTAGTGGGGTGCGTCCTGCTCACAGTGTTCAGCTAAACCTACAAGTTAGTGGGGTGCGTCCACCTCACAGTGTTCAGCTAAAGCTACCTGTAGAAGGTTGGTGGTGTTCTCATACTACAGGCAGGCAGTTGATTTTGCTAGCTGCAGTATCAGTACATATATATATATATATATATATATATATAGATATATATATATATATCCCAGCTTAGTGCAGCTACAGGCCATTATGCCCCGTACACACGGTCGGATTCTCCGACGGAAAATATGTGATA
Organism: Aquarana catesbeiana; assembly: GCF_042186555.1. Taxonomy (NCBI): domain Eukaryota; kingdom Metazoa; phylum Chordata; class Amphibia; order Anura; family Ranidae; genus Aquarana; species Aquarana catesbeiana. Next base: position 735,517,400 of record NC_133326.1, on the reverse strand, counting down.
GGACCTTGTTGTCGGAAATTCCGACCATGTGTGGGCTCCATCACACATTTTCCATCGGATTTTCCGACCCACAAAGTTTGAGAGCAGGATATAAAATTTTCTGACAACAAAATCCGTTGTCGGAAATTCCGATCGTGTGTACACAAATCCAACGGACAAAGTGCCACGCATGCTCAGAATAAATAAAGGGATGAAAGCTATTGGCCAATGCCCCGTTTATAGTCCCGACGTATGTGTTTTACGTCACCGCGTTTAGAACGATCGGATTTTCCGACAACTTTGTGTGACCATGTGTATGCAAGACAAGTTTGAGCCAACATCCGTTGGAAAAAATCCATGGATTTTGTTGTCGGAATGTCCGAACAAAGTCTGACCGTGTGTATGGGGCATTAGTATGTCTGGAAGGCCAAGAAGGAGAGGCAGACAGTCACAAGCCAATAAGAGAGGGCAAGCAGGCTCTGTGTCTAGTGCTGGTCGTGGAGACGGTGCATCCTCATCAGCACGTGGCCATGGGACACGCTTGGCCTTTTTTTCGGCAGCTGGCCATGTTGAGCCGCAACATGCGGAAGACTTGGTCGAGTGGATGACCAAGCCGTCCTCATCCTCCTCATCCTCTCTCACCCATGCCCAGGGTGCTTTGTCTGGCAAAGCAGCGGCCTCTTCCCTCAGCTCAATGTCATCAGTGACTCCTTCCCTAGCTCCACCATGTCCTCATGAGGATTCCCTCGAACTGTTTGACCACAGTGTTGGGTACATGCTCCAGGAGGATGCCCAGCGTTTGGAAGGCTCTGATGACAATACTGAGCTCGATGAAGGCAGTAACATGAGCGCGGACAGAGGGGGTGCCCAAGAAGGACAGCAATCTGGCAGTCATGCTCCCCCTGCTGCAGCATACTGCCAGGTTTGCTCCAGTGATGAGGAGGGAGGGGATGATGAGGCCATTGACTCAACGTGGGTGCCTGATAGGAGAGAGGAGGAGGAGGAGGAGGAGGCGGCACATCACCAACGAGGCAGGATGCCCTCCAGGGGCCAGCCTAAGGGCAGCACATTGACTGCATCACACCCCAAAGCTCCACATGTTCTTTGGTGTGGGCCTTTTTTGAGATGAGTGCATCAGATCGCAGATCTGCTATTTGCAACATATGTCTCAAGCGTATCTCGCGTGGCCAAAACATCTCCCGCTTGGGTACCACATGCTTGACCAGACATATGTGTTGACCTGCCATGCAGTTCGTTGGCAAGCGTATCTAAAAGACCCACACCAAAGAACAAAGAGGACCTCTCCTTGCTCCTCATCAGCTGAGAATTCCAACCCCACTAGACCTTCAGTCCTCTCTGAGACCTGCACTGAGAGGAATGAAGGTGTAGAATTAGGTGTGTCACAGCCAAGTACTTGTGGGCAATCTGCTTTTGGTACACAGACGTCAGATTGTACCAGGCAAATTTCCCTGCCCCAGCTGCTGCACCGCCAAAAGAGGTTTGCTCCCAGCCATCCACATGCCCAGCGGTTGAATGCTAGCTTGGCAAAATTGCTAGCACTTCCACTGCTGCCTTTTCAGTTGGTAGACTCTGCCCCTTCCGTGAGTTTGTGGAATGTGCGGTTCCTCAGTGGCAGGTACCCAAACGCCACTTTTTCTCACGGAAGGCGATTCCGGCTCTCTACCGGCATGTGGAAGGCAATGTCCATGCCTCGCTGGACAGGGCAGTCAGCGGTAAGGTGCATATTACTGCTGACTCATGGTCCAGCAGGCATGGACAGGGACGTTACCTAAGTTTCACGGCGCATTGGGTGACTCTGCTGGCAGCTGGGAAGGATGCAGGACAAGGTGCAGTAGTGTTGGAGGTTGTTCCGCCACCACGCCTCCAAAATGCTAATGTTTGTGACACACCTCTCTCCTCCACCCCCTCCTCTTCTTCTTCCTCCATGGCCTCTTCCTGTGCTTTGTCCTCGCAACCAGTGGTGCTCCGTAGTCCTTCAAGGGACTACGCAAGTACGCAGGCCAAAAGATGCCATGCGGTGCTTGAGCTGGTGTGCTTGGGGGACAGGAGCCACACTGGGGCAGAGGTTCTGTCAGCTCTGCAGGGGCAGGTTCAGAGGTGGTTGACGCCACGCCAACTTAAGGCAGGAATGGTGGTTTGCGACAATGGCACCAACCTCCTCTCTGCCCTCCGACAGGGACAAATGACCCATGTGCCCTGTTTGGCTCACGTCCTTAACTTGGTGGTGCAGCAGTTCTTGGGAAGGTACCCGGGCTTACAGGATGTCCTGAGGCAGGCCAGGAAAGTCTGTGTGCATTTCCGACGGTCATATAATGCCAGTGCTGACGGACCTCCAAAAGGAGTTTAACCTGCCCAAGAACCACCTAATCTGTGACATGCCCACCAGGTGGAACTCAACGTTGGCCATGCTGCAGTGGCTGCACACGCAGCAGAGGGCCATCAATGAGTACCTGTGCGACTATGGCACCAGGACAGGGTCAGGGGAGCTTGTTTTTTTTTCCCCACGCCAGTGGGCCATGATCAGGGATGCATGCACTGTCCTGTCACCATTTGAGGAGGCCATGAGGATGGTGAGCAGTGACAGTGCATGCATCAGTGACACTGTCCCCCTTGTCCACCTTTTGGAGCACACGCTGCGTGGAATAATGGACAGGGCACTTGAGGCAGAACAGAGGCAGGAAGAGGAGGACTTCCTTAGCTCTCAAGGCCCCCTTTATCCAGACAGTGTTCCTGCGTGCCCGCCGATCACACAGGAAGAGGACGAGGAGGAGCAGGAGGAGGAGGAGGAGGAGCAGGAAGATTGTGTCAGTGTAGAGGTGGAGCCTGGCACTCAGCATCAGCAGCAGTCTTTAAGGAATCAGTCCCAAGAAACACATGGACCTGTACGTGGCTGGGAGGAGGTAGCTGCGGACCATGTCGTCCTTAGTGACCCAGAGGACTCCGGACCGAATGCCTCAGCAAACCTACGCTGCATGGCCTCCCTGATCCTGCAAAGCCTGCGTAAGGATCCTCGTATTTGTGGTATCAAGGAGAAGGACCAATACTGGCTGGCAACCCTCCTTAATCCACGTTACAAGGGTAAGGTTGCGGACCTTATCTTGCCATCGCAGAGGAAGCAGAGGATGAAACATCTTCGGGAGGCCTTGCAGAAAGGTCTGTGCAATGCGTTCCCAGAGACTGGGAGGTTACAAACTCCTGTTTCTGGACAACGTGTGGCTGAGGCTTCGGTCAGTCAAAGAAGGAGCGGTGGAGAAGGTGGCCATCTGACCGATGCGTTCAGACAATTTTTTGGTCCACAGCTCCAAGGTATGATCGGTTCGAGCAACCATCGCCAGCATCTGTTTTACATGGTGCAAGAATACCTAGGGGCAAGATCAGATTTGGACACCTTTCCCACTGAAAATCCTCTGGGTTACTGGGTCTTGAGGATGGATCACTGGCCAGAGCTTGCACAGTATGCAATTGAGCTACTGGCCTGTCCTGCATCCAGCGTTCTTTCGGAACGCACGTTCAGTGCTGCTGGAGGCGTGGTAACCGATCACTGGGTGCGTCTGTCCACCGACTCGGTCGATCGACTGACCTTCATAAAAATGAATCAGTCTTGGATCACCACCAGCTACCAAGCACCTGATGCTGATGTAACTGAAAGTTTTTTTTTTGAAATCTCAGATCCCTTCAAAGACTGCCTATGCTGATGCTGAGTGACTATCCCTGAGTAATTATCCTCTTCCTCCTCAATCATCACGCTGATAGCTTGTAAGAACATTTTTGGTTCTGGGCGCCACCACCAGTGCCTAAGGCACAATTTTTCAGCCCCTGTTTAACAGGGGCGTGTAATTACAATTTTTGATGTAATACTTTGCAGCAGGGCTCGTTCCTGCATTCCAACTAGAGTGTCTGTGAGGGGTTGCAGTGTTGTGGCACCAGCACCAGTGCCTAAGGCCCAATTTTTCTGCCCCTGTTTAACAGGGGCGTGTAATTACAATTTTTGATGCAATACTTTGCAGCAGGGCTTGTTCCTGCGTTCCAACTAGAGTGTCTGTGGGGGGTTGCAGTGTTGTGGCACCAGCAAAAGTGCCTTAGGCCCAATTTTTCTGCCCCTGTTTAACAGGGACATGTAATTACAATTTTTGATGCAATACTTTGCAACAGGGCTCGTTCCTGCGTTCCAACTAGAGTGTCTGTGAGGGGTTGCAGTGTTGTGGCACCAGCACCAGTGCCTAAGGCCCAATTTTTCAGCTCCTGTTCAACAGGGGCATGTGATTACAATTCTTGATCTAATATTTCACAGCAGGGCCCATTTCTGCACCCACCAAGAGCGAGTGAGGACTTACAGTGTTGTGGCACCAGCACCACCACCACGACCACCACCACCACCAAAGGCCCAATTTTTCTGCCCTTGTTCAACAGGGGCATGTAATTACAATTCTTGATCTAATATTTCACAGCAGGGCCCATTTCTGCACCCACCAAGAGTGAGTGAGGACTTACAGTGTTGTGGCACCAGCACCACCACCACCAAAGGCCCAGTTTTTCTGCCCCTGTTCAACAGGGGCATGTAATTACAATTCTTGATCTAATATTTCACAGCAGGGCCCTGTGAGGGCTTACAGTGTTATGGCCACAACAACACCTAAGACCCAAATTTCTGCTGAGTATATAGGGCAGGCCCCTACTTTCAAACATCTAACTTACAAACGACTCCTACTTGCAAACGGAAGGAGACAACAGGAAGTGAGATGAAATCTACCCCTAGGAAGGGAAATTCTCTCCTGTATGAGTTAATATGGGAAAAACATTTCTCCTTTCCACTGATGCTTTCAAATCCTTTCCACAAAAAACCCAAATTTTCAAAAAACATTTGTCATTGGGACAAAAAGTGAGGTGAAATCTTCTGAAGAGGAGGAAAGACAGCAAAACAAATGTCACAGGGGTGATAACCCTTCCCTATGTTTTCCAAAAAGCTTAAAAAAGATTTTTTGGCTGGAGCTAAACACGTTAAAAATGTACCCATTCAAAATTACAAACTGATTCTACTTAACAACAAACCTACAGTCCCTGTCTTGTTTGCACCGCCTGTATACTGCTGTTCAGAGTATATAGGGCCTGGTGCACACCTTTCCTTATTTTAATTTGGGTGCGGGGTTCCCCTTAATATCCATACAAGACCCAAAGGGCCTGGTAATGGACTGGGGGGTACCCATGCCGTTTGTCTCACTGATTTTCATCCATATTGCCAGGACCCGGCATTACATTAAAGCCGCAAGCAGTTTTAAATGACTTTTTTCCTTTAAAAATTACATTTTGTGCAGGGACTGTTCTAAGCACGGGAAACACGCACCACTTTACAGGCATAATATAGACACACCCCAGGTACGATATTTAAAGGAATATTTCACTTTTTTTTTACTTTAAGCATCATTAAAATCACTGCTCCCGAAAAACGTCAGTTTTTAAAAGGTTTTTTTGCATTGATACATGTCCCCTGGGGTAGGACCCGGGTCCCCAAACCCTTTTTAGGACAATAACATGCAAATTGGCCTTTAAAATGAGCACTTTTGATTTCGAACGTTCGAGTCCCATAGACGTCAATGGGGTTCTAACGTTCGTGCAAATTTTCAGTCCGTTCGCAGGTTCTGGTGCAAACCGAACTGGGGGGTGTTCGGCTCATCCCTACTCTGAACAAATGTTTATGACACCTTGAAACCTGCGTTTAAAACGCCCGGTTAGCTGCGTTTGCATGCCACGTTTAACCGTGTTTGCGTCTAGAAGCGTTTATTAGGATTACCTCATTTAAGACCCTCCGCAACTCAAAAAACATTGTAAGTTAACTATTTCAGCTATTTTGACCAGAGTGCGTAGCAGCAGCAGCAGAGAGAGCCGCTGTCTACTTGTTTTGTCTCTATTTCTGTGCTTTTTTTTTTGCAATAGATCCCATAATTAGTGTATGTGAGGAAATCCTCCTGGCGTTGCTCTTGATGAGGCTGGAACGACATAGAAAATTGCTTGAGAGGTCCAGAGTCAGAGTTCATCACTATTGGACCCATCCTTTGATTGCGCAGCGAATGTCGGCAGGATAATTTGTAAACATGTACGTACAGCTGCGTACCGACCCCGACAAGTTTTTTAATTCACACGCATGTCCTTTGCCACATTTGACCTTCTACTTGAAAAAGTACGACTATATATGGACTATATATGTCTATATATGGTCTATATATGGACTATCTATGGCTATATATGGACTATATATGGACTATGCATGGCTATATATGGACTAGATATGGATATATATGGACTATATATGGACTATATATGGCTATATATGGATTATCTATGGCTGTATATGGACTAGATATGACTATATATGGTCTCTGAATCATCGCAAGTATGATGATTGATGTGAGAAAAGTCCTGGACAGCCGCACTCAAAATGATAATCGCCTTTATTGATAAAAACAACAAAAGTACATGCCACAGCAAGAAGTACAGGAAATCTGACGCGTTTCACACTATAGTTAGTGCTTAATCATCGCAAGTAATTAAAACATTTTGTAACTATATTTTTTTAAATGTTTTTTTCATTGTTTCCATCATATTTTTGTCTTTTTAGTTCTAAAATATAGGGCACCTTTAAAAACGCTTATAAACGAAAACGCGTCTAAACGCGGTTCCCATCTGAAATGTGGAAATCTTCTGTGTCTGAACCCTTTTTTTTGCTTCCAAAGAAACGCTGTTAAACGCAACTGCAAAAAAGCAGCAATAAAGGAGACTGTGTACATGGTCACATAGGATAACATTGAATGAGTTCAGAGGCAGTGGAAAAAAGCGTCCAACTGCCTTTGAACGCGCGTTTAACAGCGTCCCGTGTACATGGGGCCTAAAAGCCAAATTGAGGAATACATGGAGGGCTCATGCACACTGCAGCTCAAAAGGAGCTCAAAGAAGCTCAAAGAAGTGGCTCTTAAAGGGCTTTTGAACTCTTATTTTTTCTGCTTAGAAACTCACCTCCATGTTAACCAATGTGTCCATACACATGATGGCTATTTCTGGCGTTTTCAGGGATATACAGAGGCAGGTAGGCAGAAAAAAAAAACACACCACCAAACTCGCGTTTTTGAGTGGAGCTCGTGCCCCACAGAGCTCAAAAAAGCGTGAAAATGTTTGTTTCAGCTTTTTGTTTTGTTTATAGAGTGGTTAAGAAAATACTATCTAGGAGGGTTTGTGAAAAAAAACAAAAAACTCTTATGCTCAAAAAAGTTCGAAAGAGCTCGATAAAAATTATGAGAAAGATTACAAAAAAGAACAAACTTCTTCAAGCTTTTACAGGCAGAAATAAAAGCTCAAAACACCTGTAAAAAGCAGCTTTTTTTAATGTTTGAGCTGCAGTGTGTATGAGCCCCTAATGCCGCGTACACACCACTGGTTTAGCCGTCGGAATAAACTCCGAAGGTTTCTCCGATGGAACTCCGAGGGAATTCCATTCAAGCGGTCTTGCCTACACACGGTCAACCCAAAGTCGGATCAAAGTCCGACCGCCCAGAACGCAGTGACATACAACACGTACGACGAGACTAGAAAAAGGAAGTTCAATAGCCAGTAGCCAATAACTTCCGTCTCGTACTCGCCTCAGAGCATGCGTCGTTTTTGGTCCGTCGGAACAGCATACAGACAAGAGGGCTTCCCGATAGGATATATTTAGAACATGTTCCATTTCCAGGGGAAGTGATGATGTCACGTGGTGTGACGTCACGCGTAGGGACGAGACAGGCTGCATACACTATCAGAGGCATACGAGCTTGCCGCTCGTCGGATTGAAATTACTGTTTTTACATTTTAATGTGAGTACCAATATTTTTGAATAAAGAGATTCACCATTTACCAAACTGGATTACACTATTGGCTTTCTTCCTGCCTATTATACTTTATATCCCCCCCTGCACCACACCTGAGGGAATCCCATCCTAGGATCCAGGTCGGTGAGGGACGTGCTGCAGCCTATGGGCGAATTTTACAAAAGCTCTCCTGATACATGCTTTTGCCCTATTACCGTAAGGTAAGGGGCCATTACTTACCTGAGTGGTTTGCACACGAAGAAGCACTTGATGTGATTCACCATAGCACTCTAATTGCAACGTGTGCATGCTAGGACGTTGCTGTCACAATTTTCAAAAGGACTTTTTTTTCTTGTGGAATTTGCCTTTGTATGTTTCTATTTTGCTTTCATCCTTTTTTTCCTTCCCATTTTTTTTAGATACTCATCATATTTTTTGCTGTCGTTTTGCACAGTATGCACTTTATACAAAGAGTAGCATATTACTCCTTCACTGTTTAGAGGTTTCACATTGCACTTATTGTTTGCACTGTACACTTTGTCACTTTAAGCTGTAGATGCACACAGCTTCAATCAATTATGCACCTTACTTAGGATTGTATGTTAGATACTGTTGTTTAGGTAGCCCTATTATCACGGTTATTTACCTTGGAATATGTGCATTTTATTTTTATTTTTAATCTCTGCCATGGTTTGTTATCCATATCCAGAATATATATGTGCCACCTCATATTAGCTATGTATTAGCTTTAATATTTATATTATTTATTTTACTTATCTTTAATATTTCTGTGATCTAAGTATTCACTTATCACCTAAACCACATTGGTCCTTGTATTTAGGATTAGCGCAGCACCACCCATTTACACAATCCATTTAAAAGGTCAGGTGTTTACCTTAATCGGCGCATGCAGCTTTTCCATCCACAGCCGCTTCCAAATCTGATAGCGCGGGAATAACTCCCCTTTATACCAATGATTTCAAGCACCCCCCCTCCTTTTGAAGCTTCCACCCTACTGTTCTAACTCAATCAGCATTACAGAGTAATTTCCAGCCTTGTCCTCGTCACCACTGACACCTGAGTTACCCAGAGAATCCTGACATGATGTCGGTGGGTCCTTCTGAGGCCGGGCTAAGAGGGACTTCATTCATCTGATCGCTCTTCATAACATTCTGAAGGATATGCAAATTGCCATCAAAAACACGGAGTCAGCAGACTTTGTGACAATTCATATTTGTGTCATTCTCAGAACTTTTGGCCCCCAGCTGTATATAAAATATTTGGGGGGTCTTTATAACTTTCTAGCAAAAAAATGTGATTTGTTTACATGGAAACAAAATATGTCAGAAATCCTCTGGATCTTCCAATGGATGAAGATTATCAGAATGGATAGGAAAGTAATATTTACCACACACGCCATCTAGTGGCCATAAACCAAAGTGCTGCAAACTGATATTTTCATACAAAACTCCTCGCTGGCAATGGTGTACATTTACGCCCCCCCCTTTGTGACCAGGCCATTTTTTTTACAATACGGTGCTGCGTAGCTTTAACTGACAGTTTTGCCGTCATGCGACGCTGTAGAGAAATAAAACTGAGATCCTTTTTTTCGCACAAATAGAGCTTTCTTTTGGTGGTATTTGATCACCTCTGTGATTTTTATTTTTTGCGCTGTAAACAAAAAAATGAGCGACAATTTTGGAAAAAAAAAACACGATATCTTTTACTTTTTGCTATAATAAATATCCCCAAGTAAAAAAAAACAAAATGTCTTCATAAGTTTAGGCCGATATGTATTCTTCTACATATTTTTGGTAAAAAAAATCACAATAAACGTTTATTGATTGGTTTGCGTCTACAAAATAGGGGATAGATTTATGGAATTTTTATTATTTATTTTTGCTAGTAATGGTGGCGATCTGTGATTTTTAGCGGGCCTGCGACATTGCGGCGGACAAATTGGGACACTTTTTTGGGACCAGTGACATTTATACAGCGATCAGAGCTAAATATAGCCACTGATTAATGTCACTGGCAGGAAAGGGGATACCACTAGAGGGTGATCATGGGGTTAAATGATCATTTCAATGCCTGATTTTACCTTACTTTTGTAAGTATAACCTTTTATGTGCAATACATTTTTAGTCTGAACATACTTCACTATTGGCACCCTCTTTTTTCTTCCTTTCTGGATACCTGTTTTCTATATGGCTGAGTATTAACGTTATCGTTAGGGATGAGCCGAACACCCCCCGGTTCGGTTCGCACCAGAACCTGCGAAGGGACCGAAACTTTGCACGAACGTTAGAACCCCATTGACGTCTATGGGACTGGAATGTTCAAAATCAAAAGTGCTAATTTTAAAGGCTAATTTGCATGGTATTGTCCTAAAAAGGGTTTGGGGACCCGGGTCCTGCCCCAGGCTACATGTATCAATGCAAAAAAAAGTTTTAAAAATGGCCGTTTTTTCGGGAGCAGTGATTTTATTGATGCTTAAAGTAATAAAAAAAAGTGAAATATTCCTTTAAATATCGTACCTGGGGGTGTCTATAGTATGCCTGTAAAGTGGCGCGTGTTTCCCGTGCTTAGAACAGTCCCTGCACAAAATGTCATTTTTAAAGGAAAAAAAGTCATTCAAAACTGCTTGCGGCTTTAATGTCATGTCTGGTCCTGGCAATATGGATGAAAATCAGTGAGACAAACGGCATGGGTACCCCCCCAGTCCATTACCAGGCCCTTTGGGTTTTGTATGGATATTAAGGGGAACCCCACACCCAACTTAAAAAAAGGTAAGGTGTGGGGCCACCAGGCCCTATATACTCTGAACAGCAGTATACAGGCGGTGCAAACAAGACAGGGACTGTAGGTTTGTTGTTAAGTAGAATCTGTTTGTAATTTTGAACTGGTACATTTTTAACGTGTTTAGCTCCAGCCAAAAAATCTATTTTAAGCTTTTTGGAAAACATAGGGAAGGGTTATCACCCCTGTGACATTTGTTTTGCTGTCTGTGCTCCTCTTCAGAAGATTTCACCTCACTTTCTGTCCCAATGACAAATGTTTTTTGAAAATTTGGGGTTTTTAGTGAAACAAGGATTGGTGATAAAGCATCAGTGGAAAGGAGAAAAGTTTTTCCCATATTAACTTTTACAGGAGAGAATTACCCTTCCTAGGGGTAGATTTCATCTCACTTCCTGTTGTCTCCTTCCGTTTGCAAGTAGGAGTCGTTTGTAAGTTGAATGTTTGAAAGTAGGGGCCTGCCCTATATACTCTGCAGAAATTTGGGCCTTAGGTGTTGTTGTGACCACAACACTGTAAGCCCTCTCAGGGCCCTGCTGTGAAATATTAGATCAAGAATTCTAATTACATGTCCCTGTTGAACAGGGGCAGAAAAATTGGGCCTTAGGCACTGGTGCTGGTGCCACAACACTGGAACCCCTCACAGATACTCTAGTTGTAGCACAGGAACGAGCCCTGCTGCAAAGAATTGCATCAAAAATTGTAATTACACGCCCCTGTTAAACAGGGGCTGAAAAATTGGGCCTTAGGCACTGGTGACGGCGCCATCAGCGCTATCAGCATGATCATTTAGGAGGAAGAGGATCTGACATTTCAAAAAAAAAAATATTCGGTTACAACAGCATCAGGTGCTTGGTAGCTGGTGGTGATCCAAGACTGATTCATTTTTATGAAGGTCAGTCGATCGACCAAGTAGGTGGACAGATGCACCCTGTGATCAGTTACAAAGCCTCCAGCAGCACTGAATGTGTGTTCCGAAAGAACGCTGGATGCAGGACAGGCCAGTAGCTCAATTGCGTACTGTGCAAGCTCTGGCCAGTGATCCATCCTCAAGACCCAGTAGTCCAGAGGATTTTTGGTGAGAAAGGTGTCCAAGTCAGATCTTGCCCCTAGGTATTCCTGCACCATGTAAAACAGACGCTGGCGATGGTTGCGGGAAAGGATCATACCTTGGGGCTGCGGACTAAAAAATTGTCTGAACGCATCGGCCACCTTCTCCACCACTCCTTCTTTGACCGACCGAAGCCTCAGCCACACGTTGTCCAGGAACAGGAGTTTGTAACCTCCCAGTCTCTGGAAATGCGTTGCACAGACCTTTCTGCAAGGCCTCCTAAAGATGTTTCATCCTCTGCTCCCTCTGCGACGGCAAAATAAGGTCCGCAACCTTACCCTTGTAACGTGGATCAAGGAGGGTTGCCAGCCAGTATTGATCCCTCTCCTTGTTACCACGAATACGAGGATCCTTCCGCAGGCTTTGCAAGATCAGGGAGGCCATGCAGCATAGGTTTGCTTAGGCATTCGGTCCGGAATCCTCTGGGTCACTAAGGACGACATGATCTGCAGTCACCTCCTCCCAGCCACGTAAAAGTCCATGGGTTTCTTGGGACTGTAAATAATCCCTTAAAGGCTGCTGCTGATGCTGAGTGCCAGGCTCCACCTCCATGCTGACACAATTCTCCTCCTCGTCCTTTTCCTTTGTGATCGGCGGGCATGCAGAAACACTGTCTGGATAAAGGGGGCCTTGAGAGCTAAGGAAGTCCTCCTCTTCCTGCCTCTGTTCTGCCTCAAGTGCCCTGTCCATTGTTCCACGCAGCGTGTGCTCCAACAGGTGGACAAGGGGGACGGTATCATTGATGCATGCACTGTTCACCATCCTCGTGGCCTCCTCAAATGGTGACAGGACAGTGCATGCGTCCCTGACCATGGCCCACTGGCGTGGGGAAAAAACCAAGCTCCCCTGACCCTATCCTGGTGCCATAGTCGCACAGGTACTCATTGATGGCCCTCTGCTGCATGTGCAGCCGCTGTAGCATGGCCAACGTTGAGTTCCACCTGGTGGGCATGTCACAGATTGGGCGGTTCTTGGGCAGGTTAAATTCCTTTTTGAGGTCTGCCAGCCGGGCACTGGCATTATATGACCGGCAGAAATGCACACAGACTTTCCTGGCCTGCCTCAGGACATCCTGTAAGCCCGGGTACCTGTCCAAGAACCGCTGCACCACCAAGTTAAGGACGTGAGCCAAACAGGGCACATGGGTCATTTGTCCCTGTTGGAGGGTGGAGATGAGGTTGGTGCCATTGTCGCAAATCATCATTCCTGCCTTAAGTTGGCATGGCGTCAATAACCTCTGAACCTGCCCCTGCAGAGCTGACAGAATCTCTGCCCCAGTGTGGCTCCTGTCTCCCAAGCACACCAGCTCAAGCACTGCATGGCATCTTTTGGCCTGCGTACCTATGTAGCCCCTTAAAAGCCTACGGAGCACCACTGGTTCCGAGGACAAAGCACAGGAAGAGGCCATGGAGGAAGAAGAAGAGGAGGGGGTGGAGGAGAGAGGTGTGTCAGAATCACCAGTAGTGGCACTTTGGAGGCGTGGTGGTGGAACAACCTCCAACACTACTGCACCTTGTCCTGCATCCTTTCCAGCTGCCAGCAGAGTCACCCAATGCACCGTGAAACTTAGATAACGTCCCTGTCCATGCCTGCTGGACCATGAGTCAGCGGTAATATGCACCTTACCGCTGACCGCCCTGTCCAGCGAGGCCAAGACATTGCCTTACTAATGCCGGTAGAGAGCCGGAATTGCCTTCCGTGATAAAAAGTGGCGTTTGGGAACCTGCCACTGAGGAACCACACATTCCACAAACTCACAGAATGGGGCAGAGTCTACCAACTGAAAAGGTAGCAGTTGAAGTGCTAGCAATTTTGCCAAGCTAGCATTCAAATGCTGGGCATGTGGATGGCTGGGAGCGAGCTTCTTTCTGCGGTGCAGCAGCTGGGGCAGGGAAATTTGCCTGGTACAATCTGACGTCGGTGTACCGATAGCAGATTGCCCACAAGTACTTGGCTGTGACACACCTAATTCTACACCTTCATTCCTCTCAGTGCAGGTCTCAGAGAGGACTGAAGGTATAGTGGGGTTGGAGATCCCAGCTGATGAGGAGCAAGGAGAGGTCCTCTTTGTTCTTTGGTGTGGGTCTTTTAGGTACGCTTGCAAACAAACTGCATGGCAGGTCAACATATGTCTGGTCAAGCATGTGGTGCCCAAGCGGGAGATGTTTTGGCAACACGAGATACGCTTGAAACATATGTTGCAAATAGCAATGGTGCAATCTAATGCACTCGTCTCAAAAAAGGCCCACACCAAAGAACTTTTGGAATAATGAGCAGAGACAGCAGCGCCCTGCACATGCGAAGCTCTGTGGTGTGATGCAGTCAGTGTGCTGGCCTTAGGCTGGCCCCTGGAGGGCATCCTGCCTCGTTGGTGATGTGCCCCCTCATCCTCCTCCTCTCTCCTATCAGGCACCCACGTGGAGTCAGTAACCTCATCATCCCCTCCCTCCTCATCACTGGAGCAAACCTGGCAGTATGCTGCAGCAGGGGGAACATGACTGCCAGATTGCTGTCCTTCTTGGGCACCCCCTCTGTCTGGGTTCACGTTACTGCCTTCCTCTAGCTGAGTACCATCATCGGAGCCTTCAAAACGCTGGGCATCCTCCTGGAGCATGTACCCAACACTGTGGTCAAACAGTTCGGGGGACTCCTTAGGAGAACATGGTGGGGCTAGGGAAGGAGTGACTGATGCCATTGAGCCGAGGGAAGAGGCCACGTTGGCAGCTGCTTTGCCAGACAAAGTACCCTGAGTCTGGGAGAGAGAGGATGAGGAGGATGAGGACGGCTTGGTCATCCACTCGACCAAGTCTTCCACATGTTGCGGCTCAACGCAGCCAGCTGCCGAAAAAAAGGCCAAGCGTGTCCCACAGCCATGTGCTGATGAGGATGCACCGTGTCCACGACCAGCACTGTTGCCTCTAGGCACAGAGCCTGCTTGCCCTCTTTTATTGGCTTGTGACTGTCTGCCTCTCCTTGTTGGCCTTCCAGACATACTATTGGCCTGCAGTGAGCTGCACACAACTGGGATTTATATATATATATACCGATTATACTGCAGCTAGCAGAATCAACTGCCTGCCTGTAGTATTATTAGTATAATAACACCTGCACTTGTCTTCAGGTAGCTATACTGTAGGTGCAACTGTGCGGGGTACACAGTACAGTAACTGGAAATACTTCAAAGAGCCTACACAAGCACCCGGCTGCAGGTAGCTATACTGTAGTTGAGACTGTGCAGGGTACACAGTACTGTAGCTGGAAATACTTCAATGAGCCTACACAAGTTCCTGGCTGCAGGTAGCTATACTGTAGGTGAGACTGTGCAGGGTACACAGTACAGTAGCTGGAAATACTTCAGTGAGCCTACACAAGCTCCTGGCTGCAGTTAGCTATACTGTAGGTGAGACTGTGCAGGGTACACAGTACAGTAGCTGGAAATACTTCAATGAGCCTACACAAGAACCTGACTGCAGGTAGCTATACTGTAGGTGAGACTGTGCAGGGTACACAGTACAGTAGCTGGAAAAACTTCCATGAGCCTACACAAGCACTTGGCTGCAGGTAGCTATACTGTAGTTGAGACTGTGTAGGGTACATAGTACAGTAGCTGGAAATACTTCAGTGAGCCTACACAAGCACCTGACTGCAGGTAGCTATACTGTGGGTGAGACTGTGCAGGTTACACAGTACAGTAGCTGGAAATACTTCAATGAGCCTACACAAGCACCTGGCTGCAGGTAGCTATACTGTGGGTGAGACTGTGCAGGTTACACAGTACAGTAGCTGGAAATACTTCCATGAGCCTACACAAGCTCTTGGCTGCAGGTAACTATACTGTAGGTGAGACTGTGCAGGGTACACAGTACAGTAGCTGGAAATACTTCAATGAGCCTACACAAGCTCTTGGCTGCAGGTAACTATACTGTAGGTGAGACTGTGCAGGGTACACAGTACAGTAGCTGGAAATACTTCAATGAGCCTACACAAGCACCTGGCTGCAGGTAGCTATACTGTAGGTGAGATTGTGCAGGGTACACAGTACAGTAGCTGGAAATACTGTAAAAACACCTGCCTGCCTGTCAGCATATTAGGAAGAGAAGAACAGGATCTAGCTGAACTGAATACAGTGTATATATAAATATATATATATATATATATATATATATATATATACATACAACACCTGGGATGCATATATATATATATATATATATATATATATATATATATATATATATATATATATATATATATATATATATATATATATATATATATATATATATATACAATACACTTTAACTGCAGCTAACTGATTCGACCTGCCTACTCTATCTAACTTAAATCAAACGACACTGTCTCTCTCTCTCTCTCTCTCTCTCTGAACGCCGTAACACACTACACAGGGCCGCCGTGCATGCGACCTTATATAGTGTGGGGCGTGTACTAAACCCCCTGAGCCATAATTGGCCAAAGCCTCCTTGGCTTTGGCCAATTACGGCTCTGTGTTCAGACGGCGCTGTGATTGGCCAAGCATGCGGGTCATAGTGCATACTTGGCCAATCATCAGCCAGCAATGCAATGCGATGCCGCAGTTAATTATGGGCCGTGACGCGCCACTCAAATTTGGCACGAACGGCCCATATCGTTCCTAATTCGGCGAACGACCGAACAGCCGATGTTCGAGTCGAATGTGCGTTCAACTCAAACACGAAGCTCATCCCTAATTAGGATATTAATAAGAACATTGCGTTTTTAAATGAATATAATATACATACTAATATATGTGATTTAGGAGTTAAAGGAAACTTATATTGTATATTATAAATGATTTTACATATAGCCCCTCTTGGCCCACTCCTCAGGAATGTCAAAGTTTAGTGACTGAATAACCCCCACCCTTGCGGGAGAGGTGGGAGGAAAGATATGTCCCAGGAAATCCCGCAATTTTCTGTAGGACTACAAGTCAATTAAGAACCTTTCCTTTTAACGAAGGAGGAGTCGGATTTTAGGAGAAGGTGGGGGCTGAATTTAGGAGTATAAAGCTAGTAACAGAGAGTTTTGGGAGACACTCACGCACACCAGGAGGACATTGCTGTCATATCTACACACACACATCTGATTTAAGAATATTATACATTATTATTAATGACATTCTATACTTTGATATTGTTCTTGTATTTTTTTGCTATTTTTATTATTAAATCAATTTTTGAGTTTTTACACGAGTACTGAACGGACTTTCTTGGAACTTTCCTCATCAATATGAATTATTGAAATATTTATATTATTACCGTAAAAACGAAAATTCAACATACTGACATTTATAGGTAAAGGTGATCCAGGGAATATCTGATTGCCTCCCTTGGGATCAGGAAGGAATTTTTCCCCTGCTGTAGTAAATTGGATCATATTTTGCTGGAGTTTTTTCAACTCAACTGATCAACTGTTTTTCAACTCAACTGATCAACTGTGGGTGAAGGATTGTGTGTATGAGATTGTGTGATTTTTTTTTAATTAATTGAACTGGATGGACTTGTGTCTTTTTTCAATCTGACTAATTATGTAACCATGTATGTCTGATATTGTAACACAGGTTTCTTATATTTCTTATATTGTAATGGGGGCGTGTTCTCTAATAATGGGAGGCATGTTCTGTAGTAATGGGGGGTGTGTTCTCTAATAATGTGGGGGGTGTTCTCTAGTAATGGGGGTGTGTTCTGTAGTAATGGGGGGCATGTTCTCTAGTAATTGGGGGTGTGTTCTGTAGTAATGGGGGCATGTTCTGTAGTAATGTGGGGTGTGTTCTCTAGTAATGGGGGTGTGTTCTCTAGTAATGGGGGCATGTTCTCTAGTATTGTGGGGCATGTTCTCTAGTAATGGGGGGTGTGTTCTTTAGTAATGTGGGGTGTGTTCTGTAGTAATGTGGGGCTTGTTCTCTAGTAATGGTGGAGTGTTCTGTGTATTGCAGGGCAATGCGTATCCTGAACTGCACAGGGAGAAGTCACAGGTAAGTCACTATAATGAGATATCGATTAATAGGGAGCGTCTACCTTCCCAGCATGCTCTGCACACCATGGCTCAGTGTTCTGATTGTAAATGGTTCTGTTCAGCCTGTCAGTTTCCCCCACCCCCAGAAAACAGATCACCCCCAGTATAAATGGGAGGGGTATGCAGGTGATTAGCTCCACTCTGTCCCTCAGAACACAGCCCATCAATATACAGCCCCTCAGTGCCCATTCCCTCTCTACCCAGCCCCTCAGTTCCCATTCCCTCTCTACCCAGCCCCTCAGTGCCCATGCCCTCTCTACCCAGCCCCTCAGTGCTCAGCCCCTCTCTACCCAGCCCCTCAGTGCTCAGCCCCTCCGTACCTATCCTTGAAATATCCAGCCCATCAGTGCCTAACTCATCAGTATCCAGACCCTCAGTGCCCAATCACTCAGTATCCAGCCCTTCAGTACCTAGCACATCACTGCCCATTCCTTCAGTTCCCAATCTCCTGGTACCCAGCCACTCTGTACCCAAACCCTCAGTACCGTCTTCTGGCACCCAGCCCCTCAGTACCCAGCCTCATGGTACCCAGCCCCTCAGTACCCAGCCTCATGGTATCCAGCCCTTCAGCACCTACCACATCACTGCCCATTCCTTCCGTACCCAGTTTCCTGGTACCTAGACCCTCCGTTCCCTGCCCTTAGTACCAAACCTCCTGGTATCCAGCATCCCAGTACCCAGCCCCATCTGTTCTCAGCCCCTCTGTTTTCAGCCCCTCAGTTCCCAGCCCCTCAGTACCCAGTCTCCAGGTACCCAGCCCCTCAGTACCCAGTCTCTGGGTACCCAGCCCCTCAGTACCCAGTCTCCAGGTACCCAGTCTCCGGGTACCCAACCCCTCAGTACTCAGTCTCCGGGTACCCAGCCCCTCAGTACCCAGTCTCCTGCTACCCAGCCCCTCAGTACCCAGTCTCCTGGTACCCAGCCCCTCAGTACCCCACCTCTCGGTTCCCTAGCACTTTGGTACCCAGCCCCTCAGTACCCAGCCTCTACATGTGTTATGTGAAATTTGGAGAATTTGATGTCTTCTAGTACAATGTTCCGAGCATTCTGTGCTATCTCTGTGCTAGCCCATTCTCCGGTGGATGGAAACTAGAGAAAGCTCCCCATCCCCCTCCAGGTCAGTTTCCTCCTGAATAGGGAGAGGGAACCCCCTGAGACTGGACATGGTAGATCTATTGGTCTACATCCTCCTTTGCTTTTAATGCCTGGTGAACGTTAGCACACCAATTGTACCCAATCAGGAGAGGCTCTAGGTGCTCTTCGTGGGTGGACTGACAACTGCTCATTATATGAAAGAACACGTCCTCAGTTTCCCTTTAGATGTGCAAGTTCCTCCCTGCTGGCTACTGGGTTCTACAGATTTTAGCAGTGCATTCTGCTGATCAGTTCCCTGATTACACAGAGCATAACCGAGTAATCAGCAGATTGCACAGGTAACATCAGCACCCAATCACCAGCATGCACTTCTAAAGGGATGTTGGGGATGTGTTCTTTCATGGGAACAGAAGTACAGTGCCTGACACCAGCCCTAAAGGTCACACCAACACACGACAAAGGGCAAAAATGATTGATAGCAGAGAATTCTAATAACTGTAAGAGGTGGGCCAACACCAGTAAGGATCAGGAGGGTAGGGAATTGATGAGGGGCTTTGTGCTGGAGTACCTGAGCTTGCTAATGCTCGTGAGTGGACCATAGAGCTGCTTTTTTCTCTGCAGTGACATCCAGAGGCTTTGTTTTGATGTACCTGAGCTAGCTGATCCTCATGGGCAGGCCATTGAGCTGCTCCCCTCCCTGCAGTGACACCCAGAGGCTGCGTGTTGAATTACCTGAGCTAGCTGATCCTTGTGGGTAGGCCACAGAGCTGTTTCTCTCTCTCTCCAGTAACTTCCAGAAGCTGTGTGTTAAAGTACCTGAGGTAGCTGATCCTCATGGGTGGGCTACAGAACTGCTGCTCTCTCTGCAGTGACACTCAGAATCTGTGTGTTGGAATACCTAAGCTAGCTGATCCTCATGGGTGGGTCACAGCACTGGTTATCACTATGCAGTGACATTCAGAGGCTGCATGCTTAAGTACCTGAGCTAGCTGATCCTCGTGGGTGGGCCATAGAGCTGCTCCCTTCTCTGCAGTGACACCCAGAGGCTGTGTGCTAAAGTACTTGAGCTAGCTGTTCCTCATGGGTGGGCCATAGATCTGCTCCCTTCTCTGCAGTAACACCCAGAGGCTGTGTGCTGAAGTACTTAAGCTAGCTGTAACTCATGGGCGGGCCATAGAGCTGCTCCCTTCTCTACAGTGACACCCAGAGGCTGTGTGCTGAAGTACCTGAGCTAGGTGCTAAGTAATGGAGAGATTTATTTCATTTCAGATTATGAGAATCCTGGATGAGAACGAAGAGGCATGTTTACCTTCTCTCCAGTGGGAGAGCCGCATCATAGATGGCACTCTACAGCAGGAAGGTGCCGGTAAAATATTTCCCAGTAGGTGTCAGCAGCCACCCTGTGATGTCATGATACAAGCCAGATATAAAATATATATTTTGTACAGATGTAGGAAGTCCATATCTATGGAGAGAAGGATAGTTCTGATGATCGCAGGAGCGTACCTGAGAGTAGAGAGGCAACAGAGGGTACCAATGGGGTAGAGAGGCAGAAGAGGGCACCGGTGGGGTAGAAAGGCAGCAGAGGGTGCCGGTGGGGTAGGGATGCAGCAGAGGGCACTGCTGGGGTAGAGAGGCAGCAGAGGGTACTAATGGGGTAGAGAGGCAGCAGGGGGAACCGATGGGGTAGAGATGCAACAGAGGGCACCAATGGGATAGAGAGGCAGCAGGGGGCACCGATGAGGTAGAGAGGCGGCAGAGGCCACCAATGGAGAAGAGAGGCAGCAGAGGGCACCAATGGGGTAGAGAGGCAGCAGAGGGCACCGATGGAATAGAGAGGCAGCAGAGGGCACCGATGGGGTAGAGAGGCAGCAGAGGGCACGGGTGGGGTAGAGAGGCAGCAGAGGGCACTGATGCGGTAGAGAGGCAGCAGAGGGCACCGATGGGGTAGAGAGGCAGCCGGTGACACGGGTGGGGTAGAGAGGCAGCAGGGGGCACCGATGCGGTATAGAGGCAGCAGAGGGTACCGGTGGAAGAGTGTAGCAGGCCAGACAACAGCAGAGCATATCAGAGGCTTTGTGGAGATAAAGGCTCAGCTCAGGCATAGTGATGGAACCTGAAAGAAGACCCTGGATCCTGGGAAAGGTTTTCATTACATAGGGAATACAGCCATGTCTACAGACCCCACAAGAGGAGTAAACTTCTGTAACATTACCCACATCTAGCAGAGGGCGCTCTGATTCACACGTTTTGTCTCTCTGTTTGCAGCGGACATGGCGTGGTTTCTGTTCCATAATCTGGGCTTTCCTCTGGACCTCACAGGCTTGATATTGGTGGAGCGAGGTTCTTCTCTGGACAAGGCAGCCCTGGAGGAGCTTGCAGAGGAGGAGAAAAAGGTTAGAGGATATGTAGGGTCTGCCATTGTATATACAATGTTTATATATAGTTCTATACTTCCTTTATAATAGAACAGTGGTTCTCAACCTTTCTAGTGCCGTGACCCCTTGATAAAATTTCCCAAGTTATGGGGACCCCTAACAGTAAAATTATTTTTGTAGCCTGGGTTGTCAGCACCCAAGCACCCAAAGTAATTTGCACCCCTAACCCATGGACATTTAGCGCTCCCTGAGTCCCTTCCACTCATACAGTATTACAACCCCTGTATCACTCTTTCTCTTTGTTCTCCTTTCTTCCCCTTTTATCTCTCTCTATCCTAATTTCTTGTTTTTTTTCCTCATCCCTCTCTCTAGCCATCTTTCTTGTTCTTTCTCTTAATCTTTCTCTCTTTTTCTTTGTTCCTCCCCCTCTTTTGCTCTGCTTTCCATGTATTCTCTATTTTTATTCCTTCTCTTACTCCTTGGTTGGGGGTAGAGGCAGGGGAGGGCTGGCAGCCATAGGCCTGGGGGGCAAGTCCAGTCAAGTGGCCCATTGAACCACCGAATCAGCTCACCATCGCCAGTGCCCATCAATGCAGCCTCGCCAGTGCCCATCAATGCAGCCTTGCCAGTGCCCATCAATGCAGTCTGTTCAGTGCATGGAGATTAGAGAGAAGAGTCAACGGGATTACACAGAGCGGAGATCTCCCGCTTTCCCTGGCACAGCCACTGCCATACGAAGTCCTGCCTCCTGGACTGGCTCCTATGATAGATGTCACCAGTGTGCTCTCTATCATAGGAGCCAGCCCAGGAGGAGGGACTTGGTATGACAACGGCCGCCAGGTAAGTGGGAGATCAGCGGCCAGCAGGACCCACAAGCCAGCAGGACCCAAAGGCCAGTGGCCAGCCGACCCAAAGGTCAGCAGCCAGCAGGACCCAAAGGTCAGTGGCCAGCAGGACCCAAAGGTCAGCGGCCAGCAGGCGCTGTGGGTAATGCTGGGAGCTGCCCGCGGACCTGTGGGTCCTGCTGGCCGCTGGTCTGTGGATCCTGCTGATAGCTTACCATGGCCTGTTGATCCTGCTGGCCATGGCCAGCACTCAGCAGGATCAACAGCTCCCAGCAGGACCCACAGTGTTAATGGCTATTTTGGGGTTACTGGGTGGGCACTGGTCTGGGGCAGGGTAAATAGGGTGTATGGGGGGGAATGGGATGTGGGGTTCAGCTGCAGGTGTCAGGGTCTCTCAGCACAGTGATGGCAGCTGCCCGTGCTAGTTCAGCAGGTCCTTGCATGGCCTTTTCCAGTCCTGGGGATGGGATGCTCCTGTCCTGGGGTCAACTAAACATGCAGCCCGAGCCAGTCATGTGGGTGCTGACTCCCTGGCGCACCCTGCTGCCTCCCTCCAAGATCTGGGAGTTGTAGTTTCCTGTCTGCGTTTCCCTGCTCTCAGTTCTCCACCAACCGGGAGCGGCTGGTGTAAGGATTTTTGACACCCTAGGCCAGGGGTCTCCAAACTACGGTAAAATTTTAAAAATGCAGTGCTAGAACAGTAGCATAAAATAAAAGAATATCAAGAACTAATAAAAGTCCAATATCCCAAGTTCATATATTGAAGAATGGGTATAGTAGCCAACATCCGTGCTCCGTGCAGATAAAAGGGCTATAGGTGAAGATAGGGTAATATTCCTCCTCTGGCAGCAGAGGAGTATCGAGTGATTGGTGAGAGTTGAAGAGAGCCTATGAGGTTTCTGGGGAGAACCATTTCCCTACGCTTGGTGAGACCACTTTTATCTGTGGTCATGGATAGGGATGAGCCGAACACCCCCCTGTTCGGTTCGCACCAGAACATGCGAACAGGAAAAAAGTTCGTTCGAACATGCGAACACCGTTAAAGTCTATTGGACACGAACATGAATAATCAAAAGTGCTAATTTTAAAGGCTTATATGAAAGTTATTGTCATAAAAAGTGTTTGGGGACCTGGGTCCTGCCCCAGGGGACATGGATCAATGCAAAAAAAAGTTTTAAAAACGGACGTTTTTTCAGGAGCAGTGATTTTAATAATGCTTAAAGTCAAACAATAAAAGTGTAATATCCCTTTAAATTTCGTACCTGGGGGGTGTCTATAGTATGCCTGTAAAGGGGCGCATGTTTCCTGTGTTTAGAACAGTCTGACAGCAAAATGACATTTTGAAGGAAAAAACTCATTTAAAACTACTCGCGGCTATTGCATTGCCGACAATACACATAGAAGTTCATTGATAAAAACGGCATGGGAATTCCCCAAAGGGGAACCCCGAACCAAAATTAAAAAAAAAAAAATGACGTGGGAGTCCTCCTAAATTCCATACCAGGCCCTTCAGGTCTGGTATGGATATTAAGGGGAACCCCGGCCAAAATTAAAAAAAAAAAAATGACGTGGGGTTCCCCCTAAATTCCATACCAGACCCTTCAGGTCTGGTATGGATTTTAAGGGGAACCCCGCGCCAAAAAAAAAAAAAAAATCGGCGTGGGGTCCCCCCAAAAATCCATACCAGACCCTTATCCGAGCACGCAACCTGGCAGGCCGCAGGAAAAGAGGGGGGGACGAGAGTGCAGCCCCCCCTCCCTCCTGAACCGTACCAGGCCACATGCCCTCAACATTGGGAGGGTGCTTTGGGGTAGCCTCCCAAAACACCTTGTCCCCATGTTGATGAGGACAAGGGCCTCATCCCCACAACCCTGGCCGGTGGTTGTGGGGGTCTGCGGGCGGGGGGCTTATCGGAATCTGGAAGCCCCCTTTAACAAGGTGACCCCCAGATCCCGGCCCCCCCCTGTGTGAAATGGTAAGGGGGTACATAAGTACCCCTACCATTTCACAAAAAAAGTGTCAAAAATGTTAAAAATGACAAGAGACAGTTTTTGACAATTCCTTTATTTAAATGCTTCTTCTTTCTTCTATCTTCCTTCATCTTCTGGTTCTTCTGGTTCTTCTGGCTCTTCTGGTTCTTCCTCCGGCGTTCTCGTCCAGCATCTCCTCCGCGGCGTCTTCTGTCTTCTTCTCCTCGGGCCGCTCCGCACCCATGGCATGGGGGGGAGGCCCCCGCTCTTCTCTTCTTCTTTTCTTCTCTTCTTCTCTTCTTCATTTTCTTCTCCGGGCCGCTCCGCAATCCATGCTGGCATGGAGGGAGGCTCCCGCTGTGTGACGGCGCTCCTCGTCTGACAGTTCTTAAATAACGGGGGGGCGGAGCCACCCGGTGATCCCGCCCCCCTCTGACGCACGGTGACTTGACGGGACTTCCCTGTGGCATTCCCCGTGACGTCACAGGGAAGTCCCGTCAAGTCACCGTGCGTCAGAGGGGGGCGGGGTCACCGGGTGGCCCCGCCCCCCCGTTATTTAAGAACTGTCAGACGAGGAGCGCCGTCACACAGCGGGAGCCTCCCTCCATGCCAGCATGGATTGCGGAGCGGCCCGGAGAAGAAAAGAAGAAGAGAAGAAGAGAAGAAAAGAAGAAGAGAAGAGCGGGAGCCTCCCCCCCATGCCATGGGTGCGGAGCGGCCCGAGGAGAAGAAGATAGAAGACGCCGCGGAGGAGATGCTGGACGAGAACGCCGGAGGAAGAACCAGAAGAGCCAGAAGATGAAGGAAGATAGAAGGAAGATAGAAGAAAGAAGAAGCATTTAAATTAAGGAATTGTCAAAAACTGTCTCTTGTCATTTTTAACATTTTTGACACTTTTTTCGTGAAATGGTAGGGGTACTTATGTACCCCCTTACCATTTCACACAGGGGGGGGCCGGGATCTGGGGGTCACCTTGTTAAAGGGGGCTTCCAGATTCCGATAAGCCCTCCGCCCGCAGACCCCCACAACCACCGGCCAGGGTTGTGGGGATGAGGCCCTTGTCCTCATCAACATGGGGACAAGGTGTTTTGGGGGGCTACCCCAAAGCACCCTACCAATGTTGAGGGCATGTGGCCTGTTACGGTTCAGGAGGGAGGGGGGGCCGCACTCTCGTCCCCCCCTCTTTTCCTGCGGCCTGCCAGGTTGCGTGCTCGGATAAGGGTCTGGTATGGATTTTTGGGGGGACCCCACGCCGTTTTTTTTTTTTTTTTTGGCGCGGGGTTCCCCTTAAAATCCATACCAGACCCTTCAGGTCTGGTATGGAATTTAGGGGGAACCCCACGTCATTTTTTTTTTTTAATTTTGGCCGGGGTTCCCCTTAATATCCATACCAGACCTGAAGGGCCTGGTATGGAATTTAGGGGGACTCCCACGTCATTTTTTTTTTTTAATTTTGGTTCGGGGTTCCCCTTTGGGGAATTCCCATGTCGTTTTTATCAATGAACTTCTATGTGTATTGTCTGCAATGCAATAGCCGCGAGTAGTTTTAAATGAGTTTTTTCCTTCAAAATGTGATTTTGCTGTCAGACTGTTCTAAACACAGGAAACATGCGCCCCTTTACAGGCACACTATAGACACCCCCCAGGTACGAAATTTAAAGGGATATTACACTTTTATTGATTGACTTTAAGCATTATTAAAATCACTGCTCCTGAAAAAACGGCCGTTTTTAAAACTTTTTTTTGCATTGATCCATGTCCCCTGGGGCAGGACCCAGGTCCCCAAACACTTTTTATGACAATAACTTGCATATTAGCCTTTAAAATTAGCACTTTTGATTTCTCCCATAGACTTTTAAAGGGTGTTCCGCGGCATTCGAATTTGCCGCGAACACCCCAAATTGTTCGCTGTTCGGTGAACTTGCGAACAGCCAATGTTCGAGTCGAACATGAGTTCGACTCGAACTCGAAGCTCATCCCTAGTCATGGATAACTGGTAAGCAGGCTTACTTACTCTCACTGGGTGTGGAACGAGATTCTCTCTGGTGTGGAGGAATATCACCCTATCTTCACTTATAGCCCTTTTATCTGCACAGAGCACAGGTGTTGGCTACTACAGTATATCCATTCTTCAATATATGGACTTGTGATATTGGACTTTTATTAGTTCTATCACTGCTTGATTTTCTGTTATTATTTTATGCTACTGTTCTAGCGCTGCATTTTTTATTTTACTATTATCTGTGGAGTCTGTATTCTGACTTTAGATGCTGGCAGCTGAACTTCCATACCTCTTTGTTTTAGCGCAGTGCGCAGCGTTAGCCTTGGCTTGTCTCCAAACTGCAGCCCGAGGGCCAGATGTGGCCCTTTGCTAGCCTTTATGCGGCCCTTGGGGCACAATTCCTTCCACTGACACCAACAATGGGGCACTATATCCTCCTCCGATACCAATGATGGAATACTATTCCTCCTACTAATAGGGGGAATACTCCTCCTATGGTCCACCAACCCTGAGGCCATATTTATTCTCACTGATGCTAGGCCCATGACATTTTCTGCCCCTGCTGGCCACAACCCGGCCCTCCTAAAGTCTAAATGACAATAAAGTGTTCCTTTGAAAAGTTTGGAGACCTCTGCCCTAGGCGAAACCTCATTTTGCTGCCCCTGGCTCTGCCCCTGACTCCACCCCCTTTGCCCTGCCCATGTATTCGGTGGAGGTTGCAGGGGTGGAGTATTTTGTGGCACCTCTCCACGTATTTCTTCAGCCGTGGTCTCCACCTGCGTCTCTGGACCTGGCCTGAAGAAAAATAGTGGCAATACAGCACCCTTTTACAATACAGTGCCATCTTTACATCCCATACCTCTATCCATTCAAGTCCCCCAATTTACATCACAGCTCCCCTCCTTACATCACAGACCTTCCCCCTTTACATCAGTGTCCTCAGCCCCCCTTCCCTGCATTCCCCTTTCTTTGCACCTCAGTCCCCTGCACAGCCCCCCCTCCTTGTATCCCAGTTTCCTCCACACAGATCCCCTCCTTGTATACCTGTCTCCTCCACACAAACAACCTCCTCCTTGTATACCTGTCTCCTACACACAGCCCCCCTCCTTGTATACCAGTCTCCTCCACACATCCCCCCTCCTTGTATACCAGTCTCCTCCACACAGCCCCCCTTCTTGTATCCCAGTCTCCTCCACACAGCCCCCCTTCTTGTATCCCAGTCTCCTCCACACAGCCCCCCCTTCTTGTATCCCAGTCTCCTCCACACAGCCCCCCCCTTCATGTATCCCAGTCTCCTCCACACAGCCCCCCCTTCTTGTATCCCAGTCTCCTCCACACAGCCCCCCCTACTTGTATCCCAGTCTCCTCCACACAGCCCCCCTTCTTGTATCCCAGTCTCCTCCACACAGCCCCCCTTCTTGTATCCCAGTCTCCCCTTCTTGTATCCCAGTCTCCTCCACAAAGCCTTCCTCCTTGTATACCATTCTCCTCCACACAGCCCCCCTTCTTGTATACCAGTCTCCTCCACACAGCCCCCCCTTCTTGTATACCAGTCTCCTCCACACAGCCCCCCCCTTCTTGTATACCAGTCTCCTCCACACAGCCCCCCCTTTTTGTATACCAGTCTCCTCCACACAGCCCCCCCTTCTTGTATACAAGTCTCCTCCACACATCCCCCCCTTCTTGTATACCAGTCTCCTCCACACAGCCCCCCTCCTTGTATCCCAGTCACCTCCACATCCCCCCCCTCCTTGTATACCAGTCTCCTCCACACAGCCCCCCTCCTTGTATCCCAGTCTCCTCCACACAGCCCCCCCTTCTTGTATCCCAGTCTCCTACACACAGCCCCCCCTTCTTGTATACCAGTCTCCTCCACACAGCCCCCTTCATGTATCCCAGTCTCCTCCACACAGCCCCCCCCTTCTTGTATCAAAGTCTCCTCCACACAGCCCCCCCTTTATGTATCCCAGTCTCCTCCACACAGCCCCCCCTTCTTGTATACCAGTCTCCTCCACACAGCCCCAGCCCCCCTCCTTGTATACCAGTCTCCTCCACACAGCCCCCCCTTCTTGTATCCCAGTCTCCTCCACACAGCCCCCCCTTTATGTATCCCAGTCTCCTCCACATAGCCCCCCCTTCTTGTATACCAGTCTCCTCCACACAGCCCCCCCTTCTTGTATACCAGTCTCCTCCACAAAGCCCCCCCTTCTTGTATCCCAGTCTCCTCCACACAGCCCCCCCTTCTTGTATCCCAGTCTCCTCCACACAGTCCACCCTTCTTGTATCCCAGTCTCCTCCACACAGCCCCCCCTCCTTGTATACCAGTCTCCTCCACACAGCCCCCCTTCTTGAATCCCAGTCTCCTCCACACAGCCTCCCTCCTTGTATACCAGTCTCCTCCACACAGCCCCCCTCCTTGTATCCCAGTCTCCTCCACACAGCCCCCCTCCTTGTATCCCAGTCTCCTCCACACAGCCCCCCTCCTTGTATCCCAGTCTCCTCCACATAGCCCCCCCCTCCTTGTATACCAGTCTTCTCCACACAGATCCCCTCCTTGTATCCCAGTCTCCTCCACACAGCCCCCCCTCCCCCTCCTTGTATCCCAGTCTCCTCCACACAGCCCCCCTCCTTGTATCCCAGTCTCCTCCACACAGCCCCCCCCCTCCTTGTATACCAGTCTCCTCTGCACAGATCCCCTCCTTGTATACCTGTCTCCTCCACACAGCCCCCCTCCTTGTATACCAATCTCCTCCACACAGCCTCCCTCCTTGTATACCAGTCTCCTCCACACAGTCCCCCTCCTTGTATCCCAGTCTCCTCCACACAGCCTCCCCTTCTTGTATCCCAGTCTCCTCCACACAGCCCCCCTTCTTGTATCCCAGTCTCCTCCACACAGCCCCCCTCCTTGTATCCCAGTCTCCTCCACACAGCCCCCCTCCTTGTATCCCACTCTGCCTGGGGCTCCTGCACACCAGCTATTCCATCACTTGGTGTTGCATGGCATGCAGCTTGGGTAAGTGTCCTTTGGTCTAGACCCACACATAACACGATTGGTTTTTGCACTTTTTTGTCTGTACACATTCGTTTTTTACACTTTACTTCACTACTAGGTTTGTTTTTCTCAGATCATTTCCACATTTAGGTCAGCCCACTTCATACACATTACACCATTCACACTTCACATCCCATCCTTTTCCTCCATTATTCACACATGCTGACACATTGGGCTTACAATTCTACACCACTATTACTTTTTCATCATCTTTTTCATCATTCCCTTTACACATACCTTGCTCGTTTTTACACATCCCCATCATCTCACCTCACACACATTTTAACTCTTGCTTTCAGATGTTTTGATTTGCTCATACTTCCAAGCCAGCACCTACATTCATGGGGACCACCTTAGGCACCATACCAACAACCCAAGCCGCCCATGTACAGTTACGCCGCCTCAGCTCCCGTGATGTGGTCTGTGCTTCCGGTTCACCGTGTCTCGCTCGCCCCTTATCGCTCCCACTGCCGGGGCTGGTGAGTGTCTTTGGCTAATCTTTTTTAAATAACATTCTTTACTCTTATACATAATGTGGTTTCACCATAACCATTTAATCTACAGGAACCTGTCGCATCTGCTCCTGACGAGTGGAGATAATTCCACGAAACGCGTAGAGCTATTGGATGCTGCAGAGACACACACTACGCTTTGACGATGTCATAACATGAACACAACATTTGTAGATTCCTTTTATGTGATTATTAACACAGGTGCCGGGCATGCTGCGTTTAGCATTTTAAGGCCAGATTGCTGTCATATACTATTCATTAACCTCATGAATTTATCTTTATTTATGTTTATATTTATATACCTTGTATCACTGTGTCTATACCTTGTGCTTTTATGTATATATGAAATTACCATATTTATCTTGTTATGAATAAAATTGTATATTTATATCATCACCTCTGCAGTTCAGCCGCTTCATTTAAAGTCCCATTTCCCTCTCCATTAGACCTCCTTGTATACCAGTCTCCTCCACACAGCCCCCCTTCTTGTACCCCAGTCTCCTCCACACAGCCCCCCCTTCTTGTATCCCAGTCTACTCCACACAGCCCCCCCTTCTTGTATCCCAGTCTCCTCCACACAGCCTCCCCTTCTTGTATCCCAGTCTCCTCCACACAGCCCCCCTCCTTGTATCCCAGTCTCCTCCACACAGCCCCCCTCCTTGTATCCCAGTCTCCTCCACACAGCCTCCCCTTCTTGTATCCCAGTCTCCTCCACACAGCCCCCCTTCTTGTATCCCAGTCTCCTCCACACAGCCCCCCTCCTTGTATCCCAGTCTCCTCCACACAGCCCCCCTCCTTGTATCCCAGTCTCCTCCACACAGCCCCCCTCCTTGTATCCCAGTCTCCTCCACACAGCCCCCCCTCCTTGTATACCAGTCTCCTCCACACAGCCCCCCTCCTTGTATACCAGTCTTCTCCACACAGCCCCCCTCCTTGTATCCCAGTCTCCTCCACACAGCCCCCCTCCTTGTATCCCAGTCTCCTCCACACAGCCCCCCTCCTTGTATCCCAGTCTCCTCCACACAGCCCCCCTCCTTGTATCCCAGTCTCCTCCACACAGCCCCCCTCCTTGTATCCCAGTCTCCTCCACACAGCCCCCCTCCTTGTATCCCAGTCTCCTCCACACAGCCCCCCTCCTTGTATCCCAGTCTCCTCCACACAGCCCCCCTCCTTGTATCCCAGTCTCCTCCACACAGCCCCCCTCCTTGTATCCCAGTCTCCTCCACACAGCCCCCCCTCCTTGTATACCAGTCTCCTCCACACAGCCCCCCCCTCCTTGTATACCAGTCTTCTCCACACAGATCCCCTCCTTGTATACCAGTCTCCTCTGCACAGCCCCCCTCCTTGTATCCCAGTCTCCTCCACACAGCCTCCCCTTCTTGTATCCCAGTCTCCTCCACACAGCCCCCTTTCTTGTATCCCAGTCTCCTCCACACAGCCCCCCTCCTTGTATCCCAGTCTCCTCCACACAGCCCCCCTCCTTGTATCCCAGTCTCCTCCACACAGCCCCCCTCCTTGTATCCCAGTCTCCTCCACACAGCCCCCCCCCTCCTTGTATCCCAGTCTCCTCCACACAGCCCCCCCCCTCCTTGTATACCAATCTCCTCCACACAGATCCCCTCCTTGCATACCAATCTCCTCCACACAGCCCCTCCTCCTTGTATACCAGTCTCCTCCACACAGCCCCCCTCCTTGTATACCAATCTCCACCACACAGCCCCCCTCCTTGTATACCAATCTCCTCCAAACAGCCCCCCCTCCTTGTATACCAGTCTCCTCCACACAGATCCCCTCCTTGTATACCAGTCTCCTCCACACAGATCCCCTCCTTGTAGCCCAGTCTCCTTCACACAGCCCCCCCCTCCTTGTATACCAGTCTTCTCCACACAGATCCCCTCCTTGTATACCAGTCTCCTCCACACAGCCCCCCTCCTTGTATACCAATCTCCTCCACACAGCCCCCCTCCTTGTATACCAATCTCCTCCACATAGCCCCCCTCCTTGTATACCAGTCTCCTCCACACAGCCCCCCCTCCTTGTATACCAGTCTCCTTCACACAGCCCCCCCCCTCCTTGTATACCAGTCTTCTCCACACAGATCCCCTCCTTGTATACCAGTCTCCTCCACACAGATCCCCTCCTTGTATACCAGTCTCCTCCACACAGCCCCCCTTCTTGTATACCAATCTCCTCCACACAGCCCCCCTCCTTGTATACCAATCTCCTCCACACAGCCCCCCTCCTTGTATACCAATCTCCTCCACACAGCCCCCTCCTTGTATACCAATCTCCTCCACACAGCCCCCCTCCTTGTATACCAATCTCCACCACACAGCCCCCCTCCTTGTATACCAATCTCCTCCACACAGCCCCTCCTCCTTGTATCCCAGTCTCCTCCACACAGATCCCCCCTTGTATACCAATCTCCTCCACACAGCCCCCCTCCTTGTATACCAATCTCCTCCACACAGCCCCCCCTCCTTGTATCCCAGTCTCCTCCACGCAGCCCCCCCTCCTTGTATCCCAGTCTCCTCCACACAGATCCCCTCCTTGTATACCTGTCTCCTCCACACAGCCCCCCCTTCTTGTATACCAGTCTCCTCCACACAGATCCCCTCCTTGTATACCAGTCTCCTCCACACAGCCCCCCTCCTTGTATACCAGTCTCCTCCACACAGCCCCCCTCCTTGTATCCCAGTCTCCTCCACACAGCCCCCCTCCTTGTATCCCAGTCTCCTCCACACAACCCCCCCTCCTTGTATACCAGTCTCCTCCACACAGCCCCCCTTCTTGTATACCAGTCTCCTCCACACAGCCCCACTTCTTGTATACCAGTCTCCTCCACACAGCCCCCCCTTCTTGTATACCAGTCTCCTCCACACAGCCCCCCTTCTTGTATACCAGTCTCCTCCACACAGCCCCCCCTCCTTGTATCCCAGTCTCTTCCACACAGCCCCCCTTCTTGAATACCAGTCTCCTCCACACAGATCCCCTCCTTGTATACCAGTCTCCTCCACACAGCCCCCCTTCTTGTATACCAGTCTCCTCCACACAGCCCCCCCTCCTTGTATACCAGTCTCCTCCACACAGCCCCCCTTCTTGTATACCAGTCTCCTCCACACAGCCCCCCCTCCTTGTATCCCAGTCTCCTCCACACAGCAACCCTTCTTGTATACCAGTCTCCTCCACACAGATCCCCTCCTTGTATACCAGTCTCCTCCACACAGCCCCCCTCCTTGTATACCAGTCTCCTCCACACAGCCCCCCTCCTTGTATACCAGTCTCCTCCACACAGCCCCCCTCCTTGTATCCCAGTCTCCTCCATACAGATCCCCTCCTTGTATACCAGTCTCCTCCACACAGCCCCCCTCCTTGTATCCCAGTCTCCTCCATACAGATCCCCTCCTTGTATACCAGTCTCCTCCACACAGCCCCCCTTCTTGTATACCAGTCTCCTCCACACAGCCCCCCCTCCTTGTATACCAGTCTCCTCCACACAGCCCCCCTTCTTGTATACCAGTCTCCTCCACACAGCCCCCCTCCTTGTATCCCAGTCTCCTCCACACAGCCCCCCTTCTTGTATACCAGTCTCCTCCACACAGATCCCCTCCTTGTATACCAGTCTCCTCCACACAGATCCCCTCCTTGTATACCAGTCTCCTCCACACAGCCCCCCTCCTTGTATACCAGTCTCCTCCACACAGCCCCCCTCCTTGTATCCCAGTCTCCTCCATACAGATCCCCTCCTTGTATACCAGTCTCCTCCACACAGCCCCCCTCCTTGTATCCCAGTCTCCTCCATACAGATCCCCTCCTTGTATACCAGTCTCCTCCACAGCCACCTTCTTTCCTTGCAACAAAGTCATGTCACTGCCCCCTCTCTTACCTGCAGGTAGAAGACAGAGGATGCGGCATGCTGGATCAGAGGACAGGAGTTTTCCAACTTTCAATTTAACAGACAGATAATTGGTTGCTAGGACCACCCCTAGCAACCAATCACAGGCGATTTAACTTGAAAAGTTGGACAACTCTCTGCTTGAATGTTTTGTCTTCTACCTTCTGGATAAAAGCAGCGGCGGGGGGGAAGGAGGAGTCACACGGGAGATAAGAAGACACCTAGGCAGGCTGTTTTCACCTGCACTCCCCCCGCCCACTCCCTCCCTCCCTCCCTCCAGCAGCAGTACTCTGCAGTGCAGACAGCACTGGAACTAGCAGCGCAGGGAGTTCAGTCTGCACTCAATGCCACACCGTGCGGCCGTGCCCCTGGCCCAACTTCCTCAGAGAAAAAATAGCTGGTGGCCGCCGGCCGTTTTGCATGTAAATTGTGACAGCCTGGGGGGAAATTTCCATCCTGCCCCCCGGCCCAGCCCGCCCCTGAGTAGAGGGAATGAGATGAGTGGCAGTGCTGGTGGGGAGTTGCGAGGAGTAGCAGTGCTGGCGGGGGGGGGTGGGATGAGTGGCAGCGCTGGCGGAGAGTTCTGATCAGCCAACTTAGGTGCTCTTGATCAAGGTCATCTGCTGATCTGAGAACTGTAGTGGGGCCTTTTAATGGCAACTAATCACAGGTAGTGATATTCACTGTGTCTCCAGATTCACTGTGTCTCCGACTTTGTGGTGTCTCGTAGCAGTGACACCTATGCCAAAATCAGGAGATAGGGTCTCCTCCAGCCCCAAAAAGAGAGTGGTGTGGGCTTCAGGAACAGCCCAGGATTCAGTGACCCCTGGCAAATCATCATTCGACCCCCAAGGGGGTCCCGACTCCCAGGTTGAGAACCACTGTAATATTTTCTACCAGTACATGCTTAGTGTGACCAGGAGGTACTTGGTATTTTCTACCAGTTCATGCTTGGTGTGACCAGACGGTGCTTGGTATGTTCTACCAAGACATGCCTGATGTGACCAGGAGGTACTTGCTATGTTCTACCAGGACATGCTTGGTGTGACCAGGAGGTACTTGCTATGGTCTACCAGGACGTACTTGGTATGTTCTACCAGGACGTGCTTGGTGGGACCAGGAGGTACTTGCTATGGTCTACCAGGACGTACTTGGTATGTTTTACCAGGACGTGCTTGGTGTGACCAGGAGGTATTTGATATGTTCTACCAGGATGTGCTTGGTGTGACCAGGAGATACTTAGTATGTTCTACCAGTACGTAATGGGTGTGACCAGGATGTAGCTGGTATTGTGAAATAAAGTGTGTCCCATAGTGATAGGACTTGTCTCCTTCTTTGTATTTTTATCCTGATCGAGTTTTGTGTTCTCAGAGAAAGTTGAGGAATCAGCAGGCAGTGGGGGCTGTAGGTGGTCTGCGGCTGGACATCCACTCTCTTAGAGAACTACAGCGCAGGGGTTCCCGGCTACTGATGACTCCCCGAAATACGGCTATACCCTGGGGGATGATGGGAAATATGGTAAGTTCAGTCTTACATCTCCAGCCCGGTTAGTATACAATTGTAGGGGGAGGGTTGTGTACCATATGGTCAGGATGCTGGCTCTTGGTATGGTCAGAGTGTATCTAAGAAGCACTAATTCTGAGATACTGATATTGGGTTATTGATACTGAGGTACTGATACCGGGATATTGATATTTGACTTGATACATCTAGAGAGTGACTGGGGTTCTCTGTCTGCAGTGTTTAGTCCCTGCCCGGCCACCATCCTGATGCTGTACAAGGACCAGTCATTACACAGTGCGGTCAGCAGAGGTCAGCGCTGTGGGGTCATCCTTGACCGGACCTGTTACTATGCTGAGCAGTGGGGACAGAGGTCAGATCTGGGGTACTTTGTGCATGAAGGTGAGAAGGTAAGAGATTCCCTACAACAGGTAACATGGATCAATCCTTTCTATATTACATGGAGAGCTAATACCAAGAGATAGCGGAGGGCGCCAATCAATCCCCAGCAACACCCCCTCCCCCAAGGGCAAATGACTTCTCCCCCCAGGGAAACTATAGCTTACAGTAAAGAAGCCATTTCTGTACTGATCACCTCTCCACCATTTATATAGCACTTTCAGTAAAGAAATTATCCCTTTGCTGATCACCACTCCTCCATACACAGCTCTTACAGTAGAGAATCCCTCCTTGTACTGATAACCTCTCCTCTATAAGATAGCTGTGTACAGACCTTGAGAAATCCTTCTACTGACCATGCACCTTTTCTGTGCTCCACACAGGACATCCTGTTTCCGGTGGAGTACCTACACCAGGCTGAAGGTTATGTCCTACACGAGGTGATGGCCACGGAACACCTGAGGGTTGGAGATCGTGTGGTGCTGTTCCTGGATG